>NC_056729.1:609813309-609815809 GCF_019279795.1 Protopterus annectens | reverse complement strand
TTCCATACATGCAGTATAATACTGGTTAACCTTTCATACGTGCAGTATAATACTGGTTAACCTTTCATAGGTGCAGGATAATACTGGATAACCTTCCATATATGCAGTATAATACTGGCTAACCTTTCATACGTGCAGTATAATACTGGCTCACCTTCCATACTTGCAGTATAATACTGGATAACCTTCCATATGTGCAGTATGGCTAACCTTCCATATTTGCAGTATAATACTGGCTAACCTTCCAGATGTTTTGTGTAATACTATCTCTGTAAAGAAACTGAATACCAACATGGCTAATAAATAATTAAATAAAAATAATCCTACTTGAAATTATCAAAAACCTTTTCTGCATTTAAGCTAAGAAACATCTATGGCTGTTATATATGCCACAAGGAGTAATGTCATTAGGAGATTGTCATAACTGTGCTTTCCTTTTTCAAAGTGATGTAGTGACAGACTTTAATTATTTGGTCTCAAATATGCTCTATAATCTGTGAGCCCAGAACCTCCCTTTAAATATTTCATATCCCATGTTATATGAAGCCATGATCAGTCATGGCTTGCTCATCCTAAGAACATTTTGGTGGCCATATGCATCCATAAAGGCAGAATGTTATTTATATTATGCTCCCACAAACACTACCTTCACATCTGACAATCTTACCTTGTCCTCACACATGTAAATCTCATCTTACATCCATTAACACCTGGCTGTTTTCCACTTTTAATAGAGCCCACCACCACTTAAGTTTCATCCATTAAGACTAGGGAAAATAGCTTTTCTCTGTCCTCATCTAACATCTTAGACTCCAAAAACGTACTTCCTTAGTGTTGCATATTTTCACGCAATGATTAACAGATGGAATGAAATTAACTTTTGACATCCTTCAAAATGTCCTTTAACCTTTCACCAGTGTAAGACGTTATCCATCCTTGGTTCCTTAGCTGTGGTCACAGTATAGATTCATAGGTAAGTACTAGGCTAGCTGCCCTTGCAGGCAGTGTTAAGCCTTGCAAATTTCTCTTCAAAGGTGAGAATCAAACCCTGTGGCTTCTGTCTGTAAGGCAAACACTTTAACCATCATGTATGCATCCCTAGGTTAATCAGAAGCTTAAAGTTTGCATTCTTATCCCTTATAGAGAGAGGTCAGGAAGTATTGATGCAATTTTGTCTTTTGCGTCTCCACCTTCCACTCTGCTAGGGCCTACACTTGTTTTTTTTACAATTTACACATATTCCAATGCTTTTCACAACAGACTGCTGTTGTACATTGAGAAAGCCTATACACTTGCAGATGTATCCAGACATCAAGCCGTTCGTTGGGACAATCATATCTCTTCCTTATTGCCTGTTTCTATTGGAGTGCCACAGGGCTCCATTCTTGTCCCTGTTCTCTTCTCCCTTTACATAAACGATCTCAACACTGTAATCCCTCAAGCTACCTGCATCCAATATGCTGACGACTCCACTATTATCTGTTCAGCATCTACCTCTTCAGAGCTACTCTCTCTAACTCAAACTACTTTCAACACTGTAGAAACTTGGTTTACTAGACGGTACCTCCTCCTCAATGTTAAAAAAACAAACTTCTCCTTTTCATTCCTACCACTCGAGCCTCCCCATTAAACTTCAACATCCTATCTAATGACACAACTGTCATCTCTCCTGACACAACAACTAAACTGCTAGGAATAACCATTGACAACAATCTCACTTTTGATCAACACATCAATAACATCATCAAAACTGTTAACAAAAAAATAGGATCATTATACCGCATTAAACCATTTCTTACACCTGCTACCAGAGCAACTATCGCCCACTCCCATCTGATATCTACTCTCTTTTACGCCTCACCTATTTTCACTAACCTTAAGAAGGCTAACCTACATAAATTAGCAACTTGCTACAATAGTATTGCCCGCTTTGCTACAAGTAACACTTTTAGAACACATCACTGTCATAACCTAAAACTCCTAGGCTGGCTTGAGCTACAAAACTGCCTTATGATCTCACAACTTACCATTGCCCACAAGATACTTTACCAACCTGGCAACACCCCTATACTTTCTCAACTTTTAATCCCCTATAATAATCTTACCTCCCTTCGATCTTCTTCTAAACTCATGACCAAATCTGTAAAATCCTATAACTTAGCTGGTGACTCTCTGTTCACCAATACTGTAGGTAGGACATGGAATCAGCTACCCACTGATATCACTCAAATCCCCTCCTTACCACTCTTCAAACAAAAAATCAAACTGCACTTCCAAAATCACTGGCTTTGCTCCTGTAGGACTCCTGACTAAGCTTCTTCATTCCCCTTCTCTACCATAACTTTTCTCTGTATTTATTAACCAGAAATATACATTCTTCTTTTCGCCCTGCTGCTCTCCTCTTATGCTCTGTCCCACTCCACCTTTTTTCTACCCTGTCCTCTTTTCCATCTCCTTCTCCTCTCCTTACTAGACCTTTGCATCTCACTCTTCTCCTCCC
>NC_056729.1:609773309-609808309 GCF_019279795.1 Protopterus annectens | reverse complement strand
CTAAAATTCAGTATTTCAGTTTTTCAAAATTATAAAGTGATTTAAAAAAAAAAAATATATATATATATATATATATATATATATATATATATATATATATATATATATATATATATATATATATATATATATATATATATATCTATATATGTCTATATATCTATCTACATATATATATATATATATATATATATATATATATATATATATATATATAATATATATATATATATATATATATTCATAGGTTCATAGGTAGGTACTAGGCTATCGGCCCTGGGGCCTATACAAGCCCAGCTAAAAAGGTACCCTGGCTTTTGCCACCCAAGAAAATGATTTTCCTGTGCCCTTGTTGAGCAGAGCCACTGAGGTGATCCCCAGGGAGAATTTCCTATTTCCCATCCAATCATCAAGATTTTTCTTGAAGAGTGCTAATGAGGAGAGCTTTGTTTGATATAGATAGGTAGTTTATTCCAGAGTATGGGAAGTCTCTGAGACAGGAATCTATCCCTCCGGCATATTCTGTTTATTGTGGTGACAAGGTTTAGGTCCCTAGAGCATGTAGCTCGGAGGGATTGGGATTTCTTTAAGTGGAGCATGTCCAGCAGCTCTGGGTTTGACATAGCTTTGTATGTTAGGCAGAGATCACCTCTGAGTAGGCGATATGCGATGGAGTAAAGCTGGAGATTTTTGAGACAGTCTGCGTAGGGCATCTGTTTGAGGCCGGTAATCCTCTTTGTGAGGTATTTCTGCAGCCTTTCCAGTTGTTGTAGATGTCTTGTGAGGTACATACTAAAAGGGGCGTTGTACTCTATAATGGGTCTAATGAGTGATGAGTAGAGGGGAACAATGACCTCTTTTTTTCTGGATGAGAAACCTTTTGTGATGAGGTGTGCCATGTAGAAGGATTTCCTGACTACTGTGGCAATGTGATTATCAAAGGAGAGACTACTGTCCACCTGTGTCCCAAGGTCTCTTATCACACTTTCGGTGTTAAGTATACTACCGCCTATGTTGTAGTTCATGGGTACAGAGTTTTTTCCAAAGGGGAAGACAATGCACTTTTTGGCATTGAGCTTGAGGCCATGACTTTGACACCAGGCATCTGTCTCAGTGAGGCCCTTTTGTAGGATGTCCACATCATTAGGAGTTTTGATTATGGCTCCTAGTTTGCAGTCATCTGAGAACTTTGTTAGCCAAAGACCTTCTGTGTTAGCCTGTACTTCAGAGATGTAGATACCAAACAGGAGAAGACCCAGGACTGAACCCTGTGGAACTCCACTTGTCACTGGTCTGAAGTTGGATTTGGAGTCCGCTACTTTCACAGTGTGGGTTCTGTCAGTGAGCCAGTAGGCAACCCATCTTGTGACATAGGGATTTATACCTACTTTAGTGAGTTTATCTATAATTCCAGAGTGGGAGATGGTGTCTAAAGCCTTGGCAAGATCTAGATAGGCTGTGTGAACCATCTTACCCTTGTCTACAGCTTTAGTGACTGCTTCAAAGAAGTCTACCAGGTTTAGGAGACATGATCTGCCTTTTACAAACCCGAACTGGGTGGGATCCAGAGTTTGGAGATTACCAATGTCTTTGTTTATACATTCCATGATGATACGTTCCATGGCATTGCAGACCAGGCTCATCAGGCTAATGGGGCAGTATTTCCCGGAGTCCATGTTGGCTCCCCCCTTGTGGAGTGGAATAATCATTGCTGTGCACCATTCAGCAGGCACAAAGCCTGAGGTGAGGCTATGATTGAACATGGTACTTAGGTGGGGTGCCAGTTCATTCTGTAGTTCGTGTAGAACACAGCTTGTTGTCTGATCCCATGGATGCTGTGTTCTTGCCTTTAGAGAGTGTGGTTTTTACCTGTGCAGTCGTGATTACAGGGACTTTGCATTCTTCCGGTATAGAGATGGGCTCTTTAGGGGGTGAGAGGGGGGTAAAGTTAGCACTGAACCTATCTGCCAGGATGTTGGCAATATCAGTTGAGTCTGTATATTTAGTGCCATTGTGCTGTAACTCAGAGCAGATCTGAGTGTTGCCATTGAGATTCTTGACATAGCTATAGAATGCTTTGTGGCTGTCTTTAGAATCAGTGGTAATTTTTTTTTGTAGCTAGCTTTGGAGGGTTTTATCAGGGATCGCAGCTTTTTACTGAGGCTGACCAGGGAGCTCCTCCACTCGTGGGATTTTAGTCTCTTTTGCAAGAGTTTCTTCCTTCTGTTGTACAGTTTGTTTATGGCAGGGGACCACGAGATTGGCTTCCTTTTTTTGGAGGATAGAATCTTGGTTCTGTTTGGGATAGCACGATCCATGCACTCTTGTAAGTGCTTATAAAGTGCAGTTGTGTAGGATTCAGTAGTCGTAACTGTATTGTCCATCTGCATGGGTGTCATGAAGTTCACCTCTTCTGTCTTAAGAAGCATGAAGTTGGCTTTGGAGAAATGTTTTACCATGGTTTCCTTAATGGAGGGTGGAGGCAGGATGTGGATATCTAGGGTAATTAGCTTATGGTCGAATCGGACCAATGAGGCGTTGACTTCAGGTGTGGAACATCGGTCACTCATATTGGTAATGACTAGATCTAGGATAATGTTGCCCCCGGTGGGGGTATGGATAAGTTTATCCAGGGCATTGGAGTTTATGAATTCCAGAAAATTTTGAGCAAAGGAGTTGGTACATGAGTAGTTTTCCCAGTTAATGGTGAGGTAGTTGAAATCGCCCATTATTAGGGTGTTTGGTTGAACCCTAATATTTTCCAGTACATCAAGAAAAGAGGAGTGGGAATCTTGGGACATGGAGGGTGATCTGTAGCAAGCTACAATTTGGATTGCAGTTTTGCCCAGAGTTAGTTGCACTTGGATAACCTTGGCTGCATTATGCTGAGCAACTAGCCTGGAGGTGTGGATATTCTTAATGAATATCGACACACCTCCGCCTTTGGTGTTCCGGTCCAGGTTACATGGCCAAAAAGTGTGGTATGAGTTATAGCCTGGTAGTGCAGGGGTGCTCTCTGGAGCCTTGAACCAGGTCTCAGTCACTGCACAGATATCGATGTTCTCCATTTTAAGGAGTGCCTCAAGTGAGTGCATTTTAAGATTTAGACTTCTAGCATTGAGTAGCATCACCCTCAGTTTTTGCTTGCCTGTTCCTGTTACGGTGGTGAATTTGTCATTTGAACCTTGCCTAAAAAAGGCACTATAGGGGCGGCAAGAACCTTAGCCAGTATCCGAAATCCCAGGGGTGACAGGTGCAGGCCATCTCTGGCAAAGCATCGTGGTCTGTCGACCATGTCATCCCAGGCAGACAGATACTGGATCCCTTTAGAATGGCACCAGAAGCTTATACATATTGGATCTCAGAGTTGGTATATTTAAGTAGGGAGGGTGTTGGGGTTAAATCCCCCGGGGGGGGGGCATGGGAGTGTGCATCTCCCCACTTTGATGGGCTAACTTTTGCTCCATTTAGGTTGATTACCATGGTGGTCAAGTGGTTCCTTTACCAGGAAAAGGAATCCGGCAGTCCATGCATTCGTTGAAATGCCATTTCAGAGAAATCAGCTCAGATAATATATACATATATATATATATATATATATATATATATATATAATACACACGTATGTATATATGCACACACCGATATATGTATGTAATCTGAATTTGAAAATAAATGTGTGGCAGTCACCAGTGTTGGTTTCCATGAAGTTATGAAGTTTTGAGTTTATATATATATATATATATATATATATATATATATATATATATAAATGTCATTAGACCTCACACAATTGACCATTAAACATCAACTACATTTACTATTGACCCATAACAGACATTAAAAAGCAATCAATCAGAAAAGGCACACACACAAAGTCACCTGGGATATACAAGAACTTGACATGGCCATTAAAATATAACTGAGAGGATGTGCTTTATTGACATTGGCACACCCCATGTAGAGTTCATGAACTGAGAGGATTCTGGTAGGACTTAGGTCACAGAGAATGAAGCCCATGCATGCTGCATCTGAACATTAGTAAGCAGGCATAGATAATGTAGACAATTTAGTCTTGAATCTTTCTGAATGGTGCTGTTCATTTGTGCATTACAGTCTGACCAGAATGGTCCACTTTGTATACTGCTGTTATCCACTGAATTAGCTGTGCATCCATATGTGCATTATAATACTGGCTAACCTTCCATGTGTGCAGTAAAATACTGGATAACCTTCCATATGTGGAGTATAAGACTGGCTAACCTTCCATACGTGCAGTATAATACTGGCTAACCTTCCATATGTGCAGTGTAATATTGGCTAACCTTCCATACTTGCAGTATAATACTGCCTTACCTATATGTGCAATATAATACTGGCTAACCTTCTATACATGCAGTATAATACTGGCTCACCTTCTATATGTGCAGTATAATACTGGCTAACCAGTATTACACTGCATGTATGGAAGGTTAGCCAGTATTAACTGGCTAACCTTCCATACGTGCAGTATAATACTGGCTAACCTTCCATACGTGCAGCATAATACTGGTTAACCTTTCATACGCGGAGTACAATACTGGCTAACCTTCCATACGTGCAGTATAATACTGGATAACCTCAAATATGTGCAGTGTAATATTGGCTAACCTTCCATACGTGCAGTATAATACTGGCTAACCTTCTATATGTACAGTATAATATTGAATAACCTTCCATATGTGCAGTATAATACTGTCTAACCTTCCATATGTGCAGTATAATACTGGCTAACCTTCTATATGTGCAGTATAATACTGGCTAACCTTTCATATGTGCAGTATAATACTGGCTAACCTTCTAAATGTGCAGTATAATACTGGCTAACCGTCTATATGTGCAGTATAATACTGGCTAACCTTCCATTTATGCAGTATAATACTGTCTAACCTTCCATATGTGCAGTATAATACTGGCTAACCTTTCATACGTGCAGTATAATACTGGCTAACCTTCTATATGTGTAGTATAATACTGGCTAACCTTCCACATGTGCAGTATAATACTGGCTAAACCTCTATGTCTGCAGTATAATACTGGCTAACCTTCCATATTTGCAGTATACTACTGGCTAACCTTCCATACATACAGTATAATACTGGACAACCTTCTATATGTGCAGTATAATACTGGCTAACCTTCCATATTTGCAGTATACTACTGGCTAACCTTACATACATGCAGTATAATACTGTCTAACCTTCCATATGTGCAGTATAATACTGGCTAACCTTCTATATGTGCAGTATAATACTGGCTAGCCTTCCATATTTGCAGTATAATACCGGCAGGCACTGTCACTGCCTATTTAAGTGGTACATTTTGGAATATTTTCTGCTTAAAACCTCAGCTTTAGCCAGCTAATATCTAGCTGTATTCAACTGGCTTTATAAGAGAATTTAAGTACCTTTCATCTACACTTTTTTTAAATAATACAGCATTTTAATTGATTTATTTGTGTCACATTGAATATTAACTGAACAGGAAGTTTTGACTTTGTTTTTTCAGTTAGTTCCCCACCCTCCCTGTTTTTGTTTTGGTGTTAATCTTCGTGGCTTTGAAACTGCCCACCCCTCTTGTAAATTTGTGTTTGGATACTCCTTCTGGGCCCATCTCATTTGCTCACTCAAGTGAGTGCAGTGAGATCATATTCTGATTTCAGGCACTCCTACTGTGTACAAAGAGAGCATCTGGAAAAGAAAGAAAAATAATAAGCTTGTTTCCTGCCTTTCCTGTAAGTGGTCTAGACTGTTTGTAGGCTTCTGAGCCCCCAAGCCTTTCTGTGTTGGAGCGAAGCCTTCTAGCTTAATTTTGTTTCTTAGAACCAGCTAGTTTTCTAGTTTCAGCACTCAGATCAGTTTCTTTGAACTCAGCACTTGTTCAGAATGCATTGTAAGCACTAAATAAGCTGCAAATTACTACAACACTCAGCTTTCCTCACTTGTCTACAGGAAAGCCGTTTCTAGTACTTAAATAAGCACCTATCCAGGCATGTCTAAGGGTCAGCTCTTGGTGATTTTTCCTGTCTACCTGATGAATCTGGGCATCTTGGGGCAATGCAGCAATTGCCTCATGTACACAGACAACTCTCTCCTCCTATCACCCAACACTATAACCTGTGAGAGATGCACTTATATAGCCAAACTGGAAGCAAACCTGCCAAAGCATCAGGGACCTCCAAAGCAGAAATGCAAGCAAACTCCACCCCCCAACACAACCCAAATGACACATAGCCCACAAACTCAGTGTGCCACTCAACCACAGCCCATAAGGCATAACAACATACCCAACCCTCTAGTCATAGGTGACTCTATAGTCAGGCACACTGATGTTCCACTCACCAGGCTAAACAAGGAGAAAGTTACTGTCAGCTGCCTGTCAGGTGCCAGGATCCGCCACATAATGCATGCACTCAGGTCACTCCACAACAAGTACAAATATGACACTGTCATTGTCCATGTTGGTGTGAATGACCTCCCTGGACTACATGAAAAGAGACATGGAGGAGCTCTCCAATCTTGTAGAGCAGGCAGGTATGACCCTAGCCCTGAGTAGTATCCTGCCATCACCCAGAATGATACTACAGTACAAGAACAAAATGATTGACTTCAACAATTGGCTAAGCTTCTGTTGTCATTCAAAGGGGCTCCAGTATTTGTCTGCCTGGGATGACATGATCGGCAGACCACGATGCTTCGACAGAGATGGCCTGCACCTGTCACCCTTGGGATTCCGGATACTGGCTAAGGATCTTGCCACCCCTATAGTGTCTTTTTTAGGCAAGGTTCAAATGACAAATTCAACACCATAACAGGTACATGCAAGCAAAATCTGAGGGCAATGCTAGTCAATGCTAGAAGTCTAAACCTCAAAATGCACTCACTCGAGGTGCTCCTTAAAATGGAGAATATTGACATCTGTGCAGTGACAGAGACCTGGTTCAAAGCTCCAGAGAGCACCCCTGCATTACCAGGCTTTAATTCATACCACACCTTTCGGCCACCTAACTTGGAACGAAGCACTAAAGGTGGAGGCATGTCCATATTCGTTAAGGATATCCACACCACCAGGCTAGTTGCACAGCATAATGCATCAGAGATTATCCAAGTGCAACTAACTCTGGGCAAGACCGCAATCCAAATTGTAGCTTGCTACAGACCCCCCCACCATGCCCCAGGATTCCCACTCATTTCTTGATACACTGGAAAGTATTAAGGTACAACCCAACACCCTAACAATGGTCGATTTCAAGTACCCCACCATTAACTGGGAAAACTACTCATGTACCAACTTTTTTGCTCAATGTTTTCTGGAATTCATAAATTCCAATGCCTTGGATCACCTTATTCACACCCCCACCAGGAGCAGCAATATTCTAGACCTGGTCATTACCAACATGGGCAACTGGTGTTCCACACCAGAGGTAATTTCCTCATTAGTCAGATCCGACCACAAGCTAATCACCCTAGACATCCACATCCCGCTCCCACCCCCAATTAGGGAAACCACCATAAAAAACTTCTCCAAAGCCAACTTCACACTTCTTAAGACAGAAGTGGCAAACTTCATGACACCCATGCAGACGGACAATAGAGGTATGACTGCTGAATCCTACACCAATGCACTTTATAAGCACTTACAAGAGTGCATGGATCATGCTATCCCTAACAGAACCAAGATGCTATCCTCCAAAAAAGGAAGCCAATCTGGTGATCCTCTTCCATAAACAAACTCTATAACAGAAGAAAGAAACTGTTGCAAAAAAGAGTAAAATCCATGACTGGAGGAACTCCCTGGTCAACCTCAGTAAGAATCTGAGATCCCTCATAAAATCCTCCAAAACTAGTTATGAAAACAAAATTGCCACTAACTCTAAAGACAACCACAAAGCATTCTATAGCTATGTCAAGAATCTCAATGGCAACACTCAGATCTGCTCTGAGTTACAGCACAATGGCACTAAATATACAGAACCAACTGATATTGCCAGCATCCTGGCAGATAGGTTCAGTACTAACTTTACCCCCTCTCACCCCCTAGAGGGCCCATGTCTATACCGGAAGAATGCAAAGTTCCTATAATCACGGCTGCACAGGTAAAAAACACACTCTCCAAAGCCAAGAACACAGCATCCATGGGACCTGACAATATCCAAGGCTGCATTCTACATGAAGCAAACCAAAAAAGACACGTAAGGTGGATCCAGTGCAAGGCTCAAACCAAAATGTCAAAACGCACAAAACGAGCCAGCACAAAGGTTTAGGCAAGCAAAAAACTACTTTATTGTGGCATGTTGAAAAACGAAATAAAAAAACAGAAAAACTGCAAACCGGTTTTGGCTAATGTAATGCCCTTCTTCAGTGCAGAAAGAAAAAGTTAAAATGATGCATACTGATGTTCCTTATATACTGAATGATTTAAAGGGATATGTAACCAAAAAAAGAAAAAAAAAATTGTTTAGTATAAACATTTCTTCAAAACAGAAAATAATGACAAAAATGAATGTAATAATATTACATATTATTGATCACATTAGTCCCCAGCAAAATAGGGAAAATAGGCTCAGTTCAAACCCAAAAATACACCAATAAGTGTATAAATATATAGCATCAACATATAGCTTTACCCACATTCATTTAACCCAGGTATGAACAAAGCACCCAGTTTTGTAATCCATAATGTTTCCATATTATTGAGTTTATCATGCCAGCCTGCCTTGGTGAACCTCGGCAGCTGAATCCTAGTAAATTGAAATTGGGCAGTTTGGTGAATCAAAGTATGCTTGTATAGGGCATTTGTTAATTTTTTAGTTCTGATAGCACTGAGATGAGCAAACTGGGTGCTTTATTCAAACCTGGGTTAAATGAATATGGGTAAAGCTATATGTTGATACTATATATTTATACACTTATTGGTGTATTTTTGGGTTTGAACTGAGCCTATTTTCCCTATTTTGCTGGGGACTAATGTGATCAATAATATGAAATATTATTACATTCATTTTTGTCATTATTTTATGTTTTGAAGAAATGTTTATACTAAACAACAATTTTTTTCTTTTTTTGGTTACATATCCCTTTGAATCATTCAGTATATAAGGAACATTAGTATGCATCATTTTAACTTTTTCTTTCTGCACTATAGAAGGCCATTACATTGGCCGAAACCGGTTTGCAGTTTTTCTGTTTTTTTATTTCGTTTTTCAACATGCCACAATAAAGTAGTTTTTTGCTTGCCTAAACCTTTGTGCTGGCTCATTTTGTGCATTCTACACGAGCTACAGACTGCACTGGCACCCTACCTAAGTACCGTGTTTAATCATATCCTCACCTCAGACTTTGTGCCCACTGATTGGTGCACCACGATGGTTATCCCACTCCACAAAGGGGAAGCCATGAAGGACCCCCGGAACTACTGCCCTATTAGCTAGCACAGCCATGGAACATATCATCATGGAACTCATAAACAAAGACATTGGTAATCTCCAAACTCTGGACCCTACCCAGTTTGGTTTTGTAAAAGGCAGATCATGTCTCCTAAACCTGATTGACTTCTTTGAAGCAGTCACTAAAGCCATAGATGAGGGTAAGGTGGTTCAACACAGCTTATCTAGATCCCTTGCCAAGGTTTTCGACACCGTCCCTCACTCTGGAATTATAGATAAGCTCACTAAACTAGGTATAAATCCCTATGTCACAAGATGGGTTGTCAACTGCCTCACGAACAGAAACCACACTGTGAAAGTAGCAGACTCCAAATCCGACTTTAGACCAGTGACAAGTGGAGTACCACAGGGCTCAGTCCTGAGTCCTCTCCTGTTTGCTTTCTACTTCTCTGTAGTACAGGCTAACACAGAAGGTCTTTGGCTAACAAAGGTGCAGATGACTGCAAACTAGGAGCCATTATCGAAACTCCTAACAATGTGGACATACTACAAAAGGACCTCACTGAGACAGATGCCTGGTGTCAAAGCCATGGCCTGAAGCTCAATGACAAAAAGTGTATTGTCATCCCCTTTGGTAAAAACTCTGTACCCATGAACTACCACATAGCTGGAAGTCTAATTAATGCTGAAAATGTGATAAGAAACCTTGGGACACAGGTGGACAGTAGTCTCTCATTTGAAAATTACATCACCACAGTGGTCAGGAAATCCTTCTAAGTGGCTCACCTCATCACAAAAAGTTTCTCATCCAGAAAAAAAGAGGTCATTGTTCCCCTCTACTCATCACTCATTAGACCCATTATAGAGTACAACGCCCCTTTTGGTATGTACCTCATAAGACATCTACAACAACTGGAAAGGCCACAAAAATACCTCACAAAGAGGATTACTGGCTTCAAACAGATGCCCTACGCAGACCGTCTTAAAAAACTCTAGCTTTACTCTGTCATATATCACCTATTCAGAGGCGATCTCTGACTAAGATAAAAAGCTATGTCAAACCCAGAGCTGTTGGACATGCCCCACTTAAAGAAATCCCAATCCCTCCGAACTACACGCTCTAGGGACCTAAACGTTGTCACTACAATAAACAGAACATGCTGGAGGGATAGATTCCTGTCCCAGAGACTTCCCAGACTCTGGAACAGACAACCTATCTATGTCAAACAGAGCTCCTCATTAGCACTCTTCAAGAAAAATCTTGATGATTGGATGAGAAATAGGAAATTCACTCCAGGGATCACATCTGTGGCTCTGCTCGACAGGGTCACAGGAAAATAATTTTCTTGGGTGGCAAAAGCAAGGGTAAATTTTTGGCTGGGCTTATATAGGCCCTAGGGCTAATAGCCTAGTACCTACCTATGAACCTGTGAACATAGGATAATCTTCCATACATGCAGAATAATACTAGCTAACCTTCTATATGTGCAGTATAATACTGGCTAACCTTCCATATGTGCAGTATAATACTGGCTAACCTTCTATATCTGCAGTATAATACTGACTAACATTACATGCAGGATGGCTATTCTTCCATGCATGGAGTATAATAATGGTTAACCTTCCATACGTGCAGTATAATACTGGCTAACCTTTCATACGTGCAGTATAATACTGGATAACCTTCCATATGTGCAGTATAATAGTGGCTAACCTTTCATATGTGCAGTATAATACTGGCTCACCTTCCATACTTGCAGTATAATACTGGATAGCCATCCATTAGTGCAGTATGGCTAACCTTCCATATATGGAGTATAATACTGGCTAACCTTCTAAATGTGCAGTATAATTCTGGCTAACATTCCATATGTGCAGTATAATACTGGTTAATCTTCCATACATGCAGTATAATAATGCTTAACCTACCATATGTGCAGTATAATATTGGGTAACCTTCCATACATGCAGTATAATAATGCTTAACCTACCATATGTGCAGTATAATATTTGGTAACCTTCCATACATGCAGTATAACATGGGCTAACCTTCTATATGTGCAGTATAATACTGGCTAACCTTCCATACGTGCAGCATAATACTGGCTAACCTTCTATATGTGCAGTATAATACTAGTTAACCTTCCATACATGCAGTATAATACTGGCTAACCTTCCATATGTGCAGTATAATACTGGCTAGCCTTATATATGCTCAGTATAATACCGGGTAACCTTCCATATGTTCAGTATAATACTGTCTAACCTTCTATATGTTACGTATAATATTGGGTAACCTTCCATATGTTCAGTATAATACTGGGTAACCTTCCATACATGCAGTATAATACTGGCTAACCTTCTATATGTGCAGTGTAATACTGGCTAACCTTCCATACATCCAGTTTAATACTGGCTAACTTCTATATGTTCAGTATAATACTGGCTAACCTTCCATATGTGCAGTATAATACTGGCTAACCTTCTATATGTGCAGTATAATACTGGCTAACCTTCTATACATGCAGTATAATACTGGCCAACCATCCACATGTGCAGTATAATACTGGCTCATCTTCCATATGAGGAGCATAATACTGGTTAAGCTTCCATATGTGCAGAATGACTAACCTTCTATATGTGCAGTATAATACTGGCTAACATTCCATATGTGCAGCATAATATTGGCTAAGCTTCCATATGTGCAGTATGGCTAACCTTCCATATGTGCAGTATAATAGATTCATAGATTCTTACTAGGCTAACTGCCGTCATGGACCATTTTAAGCCTAGCCAATTACCCCCCTGTGAGAATCAAACCCTGCACCTTGTGTTTCTAAGGTAAGTACCTTAACCATTACACCACCCTGGAAGGTTAACCTTCCATATGTGCAGTATAATACTAGTTAACATTCCATATGTGCAGTATAATACTGGTTAACCTACCATATGTGCAGTATAATATTGGGTAACCTTCCATACATGCAGTATAACATGGGCTAACCTTCTATATGTGCAGTATAATACTGGCTAACCTTCCATATGTGCAGTATAATACTGGCTAACCTTATATATGTTCAGTATAATACCGGGAAACCTTCCATATCTTCAGTATAATACTGTCTAACCTTCTATATGTTACGTATAATACTGGGTAACCTTCTATATGTTCAGTATAATACTGGGTAACCTTCCATACATGCAGTATAATACTGGCTAACCTTCTATATGTGCAGTGTAATACTGGCTAACCTTCCATATGTGCAGTATAATACTGGCTAACCTTCTATATGTGCAGTATAATACTGGCTAACCTTCTATACATGCAGTATAATACTGGCCAACCATCCACATGTGCGGTATAATACTGGCTAACCTTCCATACGTGTAGTATAATACTGGCTAACCTTTTATATGTGCAGTATAATACTGGCTAACCTTCCATACATGCAGTATAATACTGACTAACCTTTTATATTTTCAGTATAATACTGGGTAACCTTCCATATGTTCAGTATAATACTGTCTAACCTTCTATGTGTTCAGTATAATACTGGCTAACCTTCTATATGTGCAGTATAATACTGGCTAACCTTCCATATTTGCAGTATACTACTAGCTAACCTTCCATACATGCAGTATAATACAGACTAATCTTCTATATTTGCAGTATACTACTGGCTAACCTTGTATACATGCAGCATAGTACTGCCTAACCTTCCATACGTGCAGTATAATACTAGCTAACCTTTTATATTTTCAGTATAATACTGGGTAACCTTCCATTTGTTCAGTATAATACTGTCTAACCTTCTATGTGTTCAGTATAATACTGGCTAACCTTCCATACATGCAGTATAATACTGACTAACCTTCTATATGTGCAGCATAAAACTGGCTAACCTTCCATACATGCAGTATAATGCAGGCTAACCTTCTATATGTGCAGATAATACTAGCTATATTTCCATACTTGCAGTATAATACTGGATAACCTTCCATATGTGCAGTATGGCTAACCTTCCATATGTGCAGTATAATACTGGCTAACCTGCTATATGTGCAGTATAATACTGGCTAACCTTCCATATGTGCAGTATAATACTGGCTAACCTTATATATGTTCAGTATAATACCGGGTAACCTTCCATATGTTCAGTATAATACTATCTAACCTTTTATATGTTCAGTATAATACTGGGTAACCTTCCATACATGCAGCAGAATACTGGCTAACCTTCCATATGTTCAGTATAATACTGGGTAACCTTCCATATGTTCAGTATAATACTGGGTAACCTTCCATACATGCAGTATAATACTGGCTAACCTTCTATATGTGCAGTATACTACTGGCTAACCTTCCATTCATCCAGTTTAATACTGGCAAACCTTCTATATGTTCAGTATAATACGGCTAACCTTCCATATGTGCAGTATAATACTGGCTAACCTTCTATATGTGCAGTATAATACTGACTAAACTTCCATACATGTCGTATAATACTGGCCAACATTCCATATGTGCAATATAATACTGTCTAACCATCCATACGTGTAGTATAATACTGGCTAACCTTTTATATGTGCAGTATAATACTGGCTAACCTTCCATACATGCAGTATAATACAGGCTAACCTTCCATACATGCAATATGGCTAACATTCCATACATGCAGTATAATACTGGCTAACATTCCATATGTGCAGTATAATACTAGCTAACCTTTTATATTTTCAGTATAATACCGGGTAACCTTCCATATGTTCAGTATAATACTGTTTAACCTTCTATATGTGCAGTACAATACTGGCTAACCTTCTATATGTGCAGTATAATACTGGCTAACCTTCCACATTTGCAGTATACTACTAGCTAACCTTCCATACATGCAGTATAATACTTGCTAACCTTCTACATTTGCAGTATACTACTGGCTAACCTTGTATACATGCAGTATAATACTGCCTAACCTTCCATACGTGCAGTATAATACAGGATAACCTTCTATATGTGCAGTATAATACTGGCTAACCTTCCATATTTGCAGTATAATACTGGCTAACCTTCCATACATGCAGTATAATACTGGCTAACCTTCTATATGTGCAGTATAATACTGACTAAACTTCCATACATGTCGTATAATACTGGCCAACATTCCATATGTGCAATATAATACTGTCTAACCATCCATATGTGTAGTATAATACTGGCTAACCTTTTATATGTGCAGTATAATACTGGCTAACCTTCCATACATGCAGTATAATACAGGCTAACCTTCCATACATGCAATATGGCTAACATTCCATACATGCAGTATAATACTGGCTAACATTCCATATGTGCAGTATAATACTAGCTAACCTTTTATATTTTCAGTATAATACCGGGTAACCTTCCATATGTTCAGTATAATACTGTTTAACCTTCTATATGTTCAGTACAATACTGGCTAACCTTCTATATGTGCAGTATAATACTGGCTAACCTTCCACATTTGCAGTATACTACTAGCTAACCTTCCATACATGCAGTATAATACTTGCTAACCTTCTACATTTGCAGTATACTACTGGCTAACCTTGTATACATGCAGTATAATACTGCCTAACCTTCCATACGTGCAGTATAATACAGGATAACCTTCTATATGTGCAGTATAATACTGGCTAACCTTCCATATTTGCAGTATAATACTGGCTAACCTTCCATACATGCAGTATAATACTGGCTAACCTTCTATATGTGCAGTATAATACTGGCTATCTTTCCATACTTGCAGTATAATACTGGATAACCTTCCATATGTGCAGTATGGCTAACCTTCCATATGTGCAGTATAATACCGGCTAACCTTCTATATGTGCAATACAATACTGGCTAACCTTCCATATGGGGAGCATAATACTGGTTAAGCTTCCATATGTGCAGAATGACTAACCTTCTATATGTGCAGTATAATACTGGAGAACCTTTCATATGTTTTGTGTAATACTGGCTAACCTTCCATACATGCAGTATAATACTGGCTAACCTTCCATATGTGTATAATACTGGCTAACCTTCCATATGTGCAGTATAATACTGGCTAACCTTCCATACATGCAGTATAATACTGGTTAACCTTCCATATGTGCAGTATAATATTGGCTAACCTTCCATACATGCATTATAACACTGGCTAACCTTCTATATTTGCAGTATAATACTTGCTAACCTTCCATACATGCAGTATAATACTGGCTAACCTTCTATTTGTGCAGTATAATACTAGCTAACCTTCCATACGTGCAGCAGAATATTGGCTAACCTTCCATATGTGCAGTATAAACTGGCTAACCTTCCATACATGCAGTATAATACTGGCCAACCATCCATATGTGCAGTATAATACTGGCTAACCTTCCATACGTGTAGTATAATACTGGCTAACCTTTTATATGTGCGGTATAATACTGGCTAACCTTCCATACATGCAGTATAATACTGGCTAACCTTCCATACATGCAATATGGCTAACATTCCATACATGCAGTATAATACTGGCTAACCATCCATATGTGCAGTATAATACTAGCTAACCTTTTATATTTTCAGTATAATACTGGGTAACCTTCCATATGTTCAGTATAATACTGTCTAACCTTCTATGTGTTCAGTATAATACTGGCTAACTTCTATATATGCAGTATAATACTGGCTAACCTTCCATATTTTCAGTATACTACTAGCTAACCTTCCATACATGCAGTATAATACTGGCTAACCTTCTATATGTGCAGCATAAAACTGGCTAACCTTCCATACATGCAGTATAATACTGGCTAACCTTCTATATGTGCAGTATAATACTAGCTATCTTTCCATACTTGCAGTATAATACTGGATAACCTTCCATATGTGCAGTATGGCTAACCTTCCAAATGTGCAGTATAATACTGGCTAACCTTATATAAGTGCAGTATAACACTGCCTAACCTTCCATATGTGCAGTATAATACTATCTAACCTTCTATATGTTCAGTATAATACTGGGTAAACTTCCATATGTTCAGTATAATACCGGGTAACCTTCCATATGTTCAGTATAATACTGGGTAACCTTCCATACATGCAGTATAATACTGGCTAACCTTCTATATGTGCAGTATAATACTGGCTAACCTTCCATATGTGCAGTATAATACTGGCTAACCTTCTGTATATGCAGTATAATACTGACTAACCTTCCATACATGTAGTATAATAATGGCCAACCTTCCATATGTACAGTATAATACTGGCTAACCTTCCATACATGTAGGATACTACTGGCTAACCTTTTATATGTGCAGTATAATACTGGCTAACCTTCCATAAATGCAGTATAATACTGGCTAACATTCCATACATGCAATATGGCTAACATTCCATACATGCAGTATAATACTGGCTAACCTTCCATATGTGCAGTATAATACTAGCTAACCTTTTATATTTTCAGTATAATACTGGGTAACCTTCCATATGTTCAGTATAATACTGTCTAACCTTCTATATGTTCAGTATAATACTGGCTAACCTTCATATATGTGCAGTATAATACTGGCTAACCTTCCAGATTTGCAGTATACTACTAGCTAACCTTCCATACATGCAGTATAATACTGGCTAACCTTCTATATTTGCAGTATACTACTGACTAACCTTGTATACATGCAGTATAATACTGCCTAACCTTCCATACATGCAGTATAATACAGGATAACCTTCTATATGTGCAGTATAATACTGGCTAACCTTCCATATTTGCAGTATAATACTGGCTAACCTTCCATACATGCAGTATAATACTGGCTAACCTTCTATATGTGCAGTATAAAACTGGCTAACCTTCCATAAGTGCAGTATAATACTGGCTAACCTCCTGTATTTGCAGTATACTACTGGCTAACCTTGTATACATGCAGTATAATGCTGCCTAACCTTCCATACTTGCAGTATAATCCTGGATAACCTTACATATGTGCAGTATGGCTAACCTTCCATATGTGCACTATAATACTGGCTAACTTTCTATATGTGCAGTATAATACTAGCTAACCTTCCATACGTGCAGCAGAATACTGGCTAACCTTCTATATGTGCAATATAATACTGGCTAACCTTCTACATGTTCACTATAACACTGGGTAACACTCCATATCTTCAGTATAATACTCTCTAACCTTCTATATGTTCAGTATAATACTGGGTAACCTTCCATATGTTCAGTATAATACTGGGTAATCTTTCATACATGCAGTATAATACTGGCTATCCTTCTACATGTTCAGTATAATACTGGCTAACCTTCAATACATGCAATATGGCTAACCTTCCATACATGCAGTATAATACTGGTGAACCTTCCATACGTGCAGTATAATACTGGCTAACCTTTCATACGTGCAGTATAATACAAGATAAACTTCCTTATGTGCAGTATAATACTGGCTAACCTTTCATATGTGCAGTATAATACTGGCTCACCTTCTATATGTGCAGTATAATACTGGCTAACCTTCCGTATGTTTCTTGTAATATTGGCTAACCTTCCATACGTGTAGTATAATACTGGCCAAGCTTCCATATGTTCAGTATATTACTGGCTAACTTTTTATTTGTGCAGCATAATACTGGCTAAGTTTCCATACGTGCAGTATGGCTAACCTTCCAAATGTGCAGTATAATACTGGCTAACCTTCCGTATGTTTCTTGTAATATTGGCTAACCTTCCATACGTGCAGTATAATGCTGGCCAACCTTCCATATGTTCAGTATAATACTGGCTAACCTTTTATATGTGCAGTATAATACTGGCTAACTTTCCATACATGCAGTATAATACTGGCTAACCTTCCATACATGCAATATGGCTAACATTCCATACATGCAGTATAATACAGGCTAACCATCCATATGTGCAGTATAATACTAGCTAACCTTTTATATTTTCAGCATAATACTGGGTAAACTTCCATATGTTCAGTATAATACTGTCTAACCTTCTATATGTTCAGTATAATACTGGCTAACCTTCTATATGTGCAGTATAATACTGTCTAACCTTTCATATTTGCAGTTTACTACTAGCTAACCTTCCATACATGCACTATAATACAGGCTAACCTTCTATATTTGCAGTATACTACTGGCTAACCTTGTATACATGCAGTATAATACTGCCTAACCTTCCATGCGTGCAGTATAAAACTGGATATCCTTCTATATGTGCAGTATAATACTGGTTAACCTTCCATATTTGCAGTATAATACTGGCTAACCTTCCATACATGCAGTATAATACTGGGTAACCTTCTATATGTGCAGTTTAAAACTGGCTAACCTTCCATACATGCAGTATAGTACTGGCTAACCTTCTATATGTGCAGTATAATACTAGTTATCTTTCCATACTTGCAGTATAATACTGGATAACCTTCCATATGTGCAGTATGGCTAACCTTCCATATGTGCAGTATAATACTAGCTAAGCTGCTATATGTGCAGTATAATACTGGCTAACCTTCAATTTGTGCAGAATAATACTGGCTAACCTTATATATGTGGCTAACCTTATATATGTTCAGTATAATACCGGGTAACCTTCCATATGTTCAGTATAATACTGTCTAACCTTCTATATGCTCAGTATAATACTGGGTAGCCTTCCATATGTTGAATATAATACTGGGTAACCTTCCATAAATGCAGTATAATACTGGCTAACCTTCCATACATCCAGTTTAATACTGGCTAACCTTCTATATGTTCAGTAAAATACTGGCTAACCTTCCATACATGCAGTTTAATACTGGCTAATATTCTATATGTTCAGTATAATAGTGGCTAACCTTCCATATGCACAGTATAATACTGGCTAACCTTCTGTATGTGCAGTATAATACTGGCTAACTGGCTAACCTTGCATACATGCAGTATAATACTGGCAAACCTTCCATTTGTTCTGTATAATTCTGGCTAACTTTCCATACGTGCAGTATAATACTGGCTAACCTTCTATATGTGCAGTGTAATACTGGCTAACCTTCCATACATGCAGTATAGTACTGGCTAACCTTCCATACATGCAGTATGGCTAACCTTCCATACATGCAGTATAATACTGGCTAACCTTCTATATGTGCAGTATATTACTGGCTAACCTTTCAAACGTGCAGTATAATACGGGATAACCTTCCGTAAGTGCAGTATAACACTGGCTAACCTTTCATACCTGCAGTGTAATACTGGCTGACCTTCCATACTTGCAGTATAATACTAGATAACCTTCTATGTGTAGTATGGCTAATCTTCCATATGTGCAGTATAATACTGGCTATCCTTCTATATGTGCAGTGTAATACTGGCAAACCTTCCATACGTGCAGCATAATACTGGCAAAGCTTCCATACGTGCAGTATGGCTAACCTTTCATATGTGCAGTATAATACTGGCTATCCTTCCATATGTGCAGTATAATACTGGCTAACCTTGCATATGTTTCTTATAATACTGGCTAACCTTTCATATGTGCAGTATAATACTGGCTAACCTTCCATATGAGCAGTATAATACTGGCTAACCTTCCATATGTGCAGTACAATATTGGGTAATCTTCCATACATGCAGTATAGCATGGGCTACCCTTCTATATGTGCAGTATAATACTGGCTTAACTTCCATACGTGCAGTATCTTACTGGCAAACCTTCTTTATGTGCAGTATAGTACTAGCTAACCTTCTGTTCGTGCAGTATAATACTGGCTAACCTTCCATATGTGCAGTATAATACTGGCTAACCTTCCATACGTGCAGTATAATACTGGCTAACCTTATATATGTTCAGTATAATACCGGGTAACCTTCCATATGTTCAGTATAATACTATCTAACCTTTTATATGTTCAGTATAATACTGGGTAACCTTCCATACATGCAGCAGAATACTGGCTAACCTTCCATATGTTCAGTATAATACTGGGTAACCTTCCATATGTTCAGTATAATACTGGGTAACCTTCCATACATGCAGTATAATACTGGCTAACCTTCTATATGTGCAGTATACTACTGGCTAACCTTCCATTCATCCAGTTTAATACTGGCAAACCTTCTATATGTTCAGTATAATACGGGCTAACCTTCCATATGTGCAGTATAATACTGGCTAACCTTCTATATGTGCAGTATAATACTGACTAAACTTCCATACATGTCGTATAATACTGGCCAACATTCCATATGTGCAATATAATACTGTCTAACCATCCATACGTGTAGTATAATACTGGCTAACCTTTTATATGTGCAGTATAATACTGGCTAACCTTCCATACATGCAGTATAATACAGGCTAACCTTCCATACATGCAATATGGCTAACATTCCATACATGCAGTATAATACTGGCTAACATTCCATATGTGCAGTATAATACTAGCTAACCTTTTATATTTTCAGTATAATACCGGGTAACCTTCCATATGTTCAGTATAATACTGTTTAACCTTCTATATGTTCAGTACAATACTGGCTAACCTTCTATATGTGCAGTATAATACTGGCTAACCTTCCACATATGCAGTATACTACTAGCTAACCTTCCATACATGCAGTATAATACTTGCTAACCTTCTACATTTGCAGTATACTACTGGCTAACCTTGTATACATGCAGTATAATACTGCCTAACCTTCCATACGTGCAGTATAATACAGGATAACCTTCTATATGTGCAGTATAATACTGGCTAACCTTCCATATTTGCAGTATAATACTGGCTAACCTTCCATACATGCAGTATAATACTGGCTAACCTTCTATATGTGCAGTATAATACTGGCTATCTTTCCATACTTGCAGTATAATACTGGATAACCTTCCATATGTGCAGTATGGCTAACCTTCCATATGTGCAGTATAATACTGGCTAACCTTCTATATGTGCAATACAATACTGGCTAACCTTCCATATGGGGAGCATAATACTGGTTAAGCTTCCATATGTGCAGAATGACTAACCTTCTATATGTGCAGTGTAATACTGGATAACCTTTCATATGTTTTGTGTAATACTGGCTAACCTTCCATACATGCAGTATAATACTGGCTAACCTTCCATATGTGTATAATACTGGCTAACCTTCCATATGATCAGTATAATACTGGCTAACCTTCCATACATGCAGTATAATACTGGTTAACCTTCCATATGTGCAGTATAATATTGGGTAACCTTCCATACATGCAGTATAACACTGGCTAACCTTCTATATTTGCAGTATAATACTTGCTAACCTTCCATACATGCAGTATAACACTGGCTAACCTTCTATTTGTGCAGTATAATACTAGCTAACCTTCCATACGTGCAGCAGAATATTGGCTAACCTTCCATATGTGCAGTATAATACTGGCTAACCTTCCATACATGCAGTATAATACTGGCCAACCATCCATATGTGCAGTATAATACTGGCTAACCTTCCATACGTGTAGTATAATACTGGCTAACCTTTTATATGTGCGGTATAATACTGGCTAACCTTCCATACATGCAGTATAATACTGGCTAACCTTCCATACATGCAATATGGCTAACATTCCATACATGCAGTATAATACTGGCTAACCATCCATATGTGCAGTATAATACTAGCTAACCTTTTATATTTTCAGTATAATACTGGGTAACCTTCCATATGTTCAGTATAATACTGTCTAACCTTCTATGTGTTCAGTATAATACTGACTAACTTCTATATATG
Source organism: Protopterus annectens (assembly GCF_019279795.1). NCBI lineage: Eukaryota > Metazoa > Chordata > Ceratodontiformes > Protopteridae > Protopterus > Protopterus annectens. The sequence goes on along the minus strand of NC_056729.1, from coordinate 609,786,086 downwards.
CAGTATAATACTGGCTAACCTTCCATATTTTCAGTATACTACTAGCTGACCTTCCATACATGCAGTATAATACTGGCTAACCTGCTATATGTGCAGCATAAAACTGGCTAACCTTCCATACATGCAGTATAATACTGGCTAACCTTCTATATGTGCAGTATAATACTAGCTATCTTTCCATACTTGCAGTATAATACTGGATAACCTTCCATATGTGCAGTATGGCTAACCTTCCAAATGTGCAGTATAATACTGGCTAACCTTATATAAGTGCAGTATAATACTGCCTAACCTTCCATATGTGCAGTATAATACTATCTAACCTTCTATATGTTCAGTATAATACTGGGTAAACTTCCATATGTTCAGTATAATACCGGGTAACCTTCCATATGTTCAGTATAATACTGGGTAACCTTCCATACATGCAGTATAATACTGGCTAACCTTCTATATGTGCAGTATAATACTGGCTAACCTTCCATATGTGCAGTATAATACTGGCTAACCTTCTGTATATGCAGTATAATACTGACTAACCTTCCATACATGTAGTATAATAATGGCCAACCTTCCATATTTACAGTATAATACTGGCTAACCTTCCATACATGTAGGATACTACTGGCTAACCTTTTATATGTGCAGTATAATACTGGCTAACCTTCCATAAATGCAGTATAATACTGGCTAACATTCCATACATGCAATATGGCTAACATTCCATACATGCAGTATAATACTGGCTAACCTTCCATATGTGCAGTATAATACTAGCTAACCTTTTATATTTTCAGTATAATACTGGGTAACCTTCCATATGTTCAGTATAATACTGTCTAACCTTCTATATGTTCAGTATAATACTGGCTAACCTTCATATATGTGCAGTATAATACTGGCTAACCTTCCAGATTTGCAGTATACTACTAGCTAACCTTACATACATGCAGTATAATACTGGCTAACCTTCTATATTTGCAGTATACTACTGACTAACCTTGTATACATGCAGTATAATACTGCCTAACCTTCCATACATGCAGTATAATACAGGATAACCTTCTATATGTGCAGTATAATACTGGCTAACCTTCCATATTTGCAGTATAATACTGGCTAACCTTCCATACATGCAGTATAATACTGGCTAACCTTCTATATGTGCAGTATAAAACTGGCTAACCTTCCATAAGTGCAGTATAATACGGGCTAACCTCCTGTATTTGCAGTATACTACTGGCTAACTTTGTATACATGCAGTATAATGCTGCCTAACCTTCCATACTTGCAGTATAATCCTGGATAACCTTACATAGGTGCAGTATGGCTAACCTTCCATATGTGCAGTATAATACTGGCTAACTTTCTATATGTGCAGTATAATACTAGCTAACCTTTCATACGTGCAGCAGAATACTGGCTAACCTTCTATATGTGCAGTATAATACTGGCTAACCTTCTACATGTTCACTATAACACTGGGTAACACTCCATATCTTCAGTATAATACTCTCTAACCTTCTATATGTTCAGTATAATACTGGGTAACCTTCCATATGTTCAGTATAATACTGGGTAATCTTTCATACATGCAGTATAATACTGGCTATCCTTCTACATGTTCAGTATAATACTGGCTAACCTTTAATACATGCAATATGGCTAACCTTCCATACATGCAGTATAATACTGGTGAACCTTCCATACGTGCAGTATAATACTGGCTAACCTTTCATACGTGCAGTATAATACAAGATAAACTTCCTTATGTGCAGTATAATACTGGCTAACCTTTCATATGTGCAGTATAATACTGGCTTACCTTCTATATGTGCAGTATAATACTGGCTAACCTTCCGTATGTTTCTTGTAATATTGGCTAACCTTCCGTACGTGTAGTATAATACTGGCCAAGCTTCCATATGTTCAGTATAATACTGGCTAACTTTTTATTTGTGCAGCATAATACTGGCTAAGTTTCCATACGTGCAGTATGGCTAACCTTCCAAATGTGCAGTATAATACTGGCTAACCTTCCGTATGTTTCTTGTAATATTGGCTAACCTTCCATACGTGCAGTATAATGCTGGCCAACCTTCCATATGTTCAGTATAATACTGGCTAACCTTTTATATGTGCAGTATAATACTGGCTAACTTTCCATACATGCAGTATAATACTGGCTAACCTTCCATACATGCAATATGGCTAACATTCCATACATGCAGTATAATACAGGCTAACCATCCATATGTGCAGTATAATACTAGCTAACCTTTTATATTTTCAGCATAATACTGGGTAAACTTCCATATGTTCAGTATAATACTGTCTAACCTTCTATATGTTCAGTATAATACTGGCTAACCTTCTATATGTGCAGTATAATACTGTCTAACCTTTCATATTTGCAGTTTACTACTAGCTAACCTTCCATACATGCACTATAATACAGGCTAACCTTCTATATTTGCAGTATACTACTGGCTAACCTTGTATACATGCAGCATAATACTGCCTAACCTTCCATGCGTGCAGTATAAAACTGGATATCCTTCTATATGTGCAGTATAATACTGGTTAACCTTCCATATTTGCAGTATAATACTGGCTAACCTTCCATACATGCAGTATAATACTGGTAACCTTCTATATGTGCAGTTTAAAACTGGCTAACCTTCCATACATGCAGTATAGTACTGGCTAACCTTCTATATGTGCAGTATAATACTAGTTATCTTTCCATACTTGCAGTATAATACTGGATAACCTTCCATATGTGCAGTATGGCTAACCTTCCATATGTGCAGTATAATACTAGCTAAGCTGCTATATGTGCAGTATAATACTGGCTAACCTTCAATTTGTGCAGAATAATACTGGCTAACCTTATATATGTGGCTAACCTTATATATGTTCAGTATAATACCGGGTAACCTTCCATATGTTCAGTATAATACTGTCTAACCTTCTATATGTTCAGTATAATACTGGGTAGCCTTCCATACGTTGAGTATAATACTGGGTAACCTTCCATAAATGCAGTATAATACTGGCTAACCTTCCATACATCCAGTTTAATACTGGCTAACCTTCTATATGTTCAGTATAATACTGGCTAACCTTCCATACATGCAGTTTAATACTGGCTAATATTCTATATGTTCAGTATAATAGTGGCTAACCTTCCATATGCACAGTATAATACTGGCTAACCTTCTGTATGTGCAGTATAATACTGGCTAACTGGCTAACCTTGCATACATGCAGTATAATACTGGCAAACCTTCCATTTGTTCTGTATAATTCTGGCTAACTTTCCATACGTGCAGTATAATACTGGCTAACCTTCTATATGTGCAGTGTAATACTGGCTAACCTTCCATACATGCAGTATAGTACTGGCTAACCTTCCATACATGCAGTATGGCTAACCTTCCATACATGCAGTATAATACTGGCTAACCTTCTATACGTGCAGTATATTACTGGCTAACCTTTCAAACGTGCAGTATAATACGGGATAACCTTCCGTAAGTGCAGTATAACACTGGCTAACCTTTCATACCTGCAGTGTAATACTGGCTGACCTTCCATACTTGCAGTATAATACTAGATAACCTTCTATGTGTAGTATGGCTAATCTTCCATATGTGCAGTATAATACTGGCTATCCTTCTATATGTGCAGTGTAATACTGGCAAACCTTCCATACATGCAGCATAATACTGGCAAAGCTTCCATACGTGCAGTATGGCTAACCTTTCATATGTGCAGTATAATACTGGCTATCCTTCCATATGTGCAGTATAATACTGGCTAACCTTGCATATGTTTCTTATAATACTGGCTAACCTTTCATATGTGCAGTATAATACTGGCTAACCTTCCATATGAGCAGTATAATACTGGCTAACCTTCCATATGTGCAGTACAATATTGGGTAATCTTCCATACATGCAGTATAGCATGGGCTACCCTTCTATATGTGCAGTATAATACTGGCTTAACTTCCATACGTGCAGTATCTTACTGGCAAACCTTCTTTATGTGCAGTATAGTACTAGCTAACCTTCTGTTCGTGCAGTATAATACTGGCTAACCTTCCATATGTGCAGTATAATACTGGCTAACCTTCCATACGTGCAGTATAATACTGGCTAACCTTATATATGTTCAGTATAATACTGGGTAACCTTCCATACATGCAGCAGAATACTGGCTAACCTTCCATATGTTCAGTATAATACTGGGTAACCTTCCATATGTTCAGTATAATACTGTGTAACCTTCCATACATGCAGTATAATACTGGCTAACCTTCTATATGTGCAGTATACTACTGGCTAACCTTCCATTCATCCAGTTTAATACTGGCAAACCTTCTATATGTTCAGTATAATACGGGCTAACCTTCCATATGTGCAGTATAATACTGGCTAACCTTCTATATGTGCAGTATAATACTGACTAAACTTCCATACATGTCGTATAATACTGGCCAACATTCCATATGTGCAATATAATACTGTCTAACCATCCATACGTGTAGTATAATACTGGCTAACCTTTTATATGTGCAGTATAATACTGGCTAACCTTCCATACATGCAGTATAATACAGGCTAACCTTCCATACATGCAATATGGCTAACATTCCATAGATGCAGTATAATACTGGCTAACCTTCCATATGTGCAGTATAATACTAGCTAACCTTTTATATTTTCAGTATAATACTGGGTAACATTCCATATGTTCAGTATAATACTGTTTAACCTTCTATATGTTCAGTACAATACTGGCTAACCTTCTATATGTGCAGTATAATACTGGCTAACCTTCCACATTTGCAGTATACTACTAGCTAACCTTCCATACATGCAGTATAATACTTGCTAACCTCCTACATTTGCAGTATACTACTGGCTAACCTTGTATACATGCAGTATAATACTGCCTAACCTTCCATACGTGCAGTATAATACAGGATAACCTTTTATATGTGCAGTATATACTGGCTAACCTTCCATATTTGCAGTATAATACTGGCTAACCTTCCATACATGCAGTTTAATACTGGCTAACCTTCTATATGTGCAGTATAATACTGGCTATCTTTCCATACTTGCAGTATAATACTGGATAACCTTCCATATGTGCAGTATGTCTAACCTTCCATATGTGCAGTATAATACTGGCTAACCTTCTATATGTGCAATACAATACTGGCTAACCTTCCATATGGGGAGCATAATACTGGTTAAGCTTCCATATATGCAGAATGACTAACCTTCTATATGTGCAGTATAATACTAGATAACCTTTCATATGTTTTGTGTAATACTGGCTAACCTTCCATACATACAGTATAAGACTGGCTAACCTTCCATATGTGTATAATACTGGCTAACCTTCCATATGTGCAGTATAATACTGGCTAACCTTCCATACATGCAGTATAATACTGGTTAACCTTCCATATGTGCAGTATAATATTGGGTAACCTTCCATACATGCAGTATAACACTGGCTAACCTTCTATATTTGCAGTATAATACTTGCTAACCTTCCATAAATGCAGTATAACACTGGCTAACCTTCTATTTGTGCAGTATAATACTAGCTAACCTTCCATACGTGCAGCAGAATATTGGCTAACCTTCCATATGTGCAGTATAATACTGGCTAACCTTCCATACATGCAGTATAATACTGGCCAACCATCCATATGTGCAGTATAATACTGGCTAACCTTCCATACGTGTAGTATAATACTGGCTAACCTTTTATGTGCGGTATAATACTGGCTAACCTTCCATACATGCAGTATAATACTGGCTAACCTTCCATACATGCAATATGGCTAACATTCCATACATGCAGTATAAAACTGGCTAACCATCCATATGTGCAGTATAATACTAGCTAACCTTTTATATTTTCAGTATAATACTGGGTAACCTTCCATATGTTCAGTATAATACTGTCTAACCTTCTATGTGTTCAGTATAATACTGGCTAACTTCTATATATGCAGTATAATACTGGCTAACCTTCCATATTTTCAGTATACTACTAGCTAACCTTCCATACATGCAGTATAATACTGGCTAACCTTCTATATGTGCAGCATAAAACTGGCTAACCTTCCATACATGCAGTATAATACTGGCTAACCTTCTATATGTGCAGTATAATACTAGCTATCTTTCCATACTTGCAGTATAATACTGGATAACCTTCCATATGTGCAGTATGGCTAACCTTCCAAATGTGCAGTATAATACTGGCTAACCTTATATAAGTGCAGTATAATACTGCCTAACCTTCCATATGTGCAGTATAATACTATCTAACCTTCTATATGTTCAGTATAATACTGGGTAAACTTCCATATGTTCTGTATAATACCGGGTAACCTTCCATATGTTCAGTATAATACTGGGTAACCTTCCATACATGCAGTATAATACTGGCTAACCTTCTATATGTGCAGTATAATACTGGCTAACCTTCCATATGTGCAGTATAATACTGGCTAACCTTCTGTATATGCAGTATAATACTGACTAACCTTCCATACATGTAGTATAATAATGGCCAACCTTCCATATGTACAGTATAATACTGGCTAACCTTTCATACATGTAGGATACTACTGGCTAACCTTTTATATGTGCAGTATAATACTGGCTAACCTTCCATAAATGCAGTATAATACTGGCTAACATTCCATACATGCAATATGGCTAACATTCCATACATGCAGTATAATACTGGCTAACCTTCCATATGTGCAGTATAATACTAGCTAACCTTTTATATTTTCAGTATAATACTGGGTAACCTTCCATATGTTCAGTATAATACTGTCTAACCTTCTATATGTTCAGTATAATACTGGCTAACCTTCATATATGTGCAGTATAATACTGGCTAACCTTCCATATTTGCAGTATAATACTGGCTAACCTTCTATATTTGCAGTATACTACTGACTAACCTTGTATACATGCAGTATAATACTGCCTAACCTTCCATACATGCAGTATGATACAGGATAACCTTCTATATGTGCAGTATAATACTGGCTAACCTTCCATATTTGCAGTATAATACTGGCTAACCTTCCATACATGCAGTATAATACTGGCTAACCTTCTATATGTGCAGTATAAAACTGGCTAACCTTCCATAAGTGCAGTATAATACTGGCTAACCTCCTGTATTTACAGTATACTACTGGCTAACCTTGTATACATGCAGTATAATGCTGCCTAACCTTCCATACTTGCAGTATAATCCTGGATAACCTTCCATATGTGCAGTATGGCTAACCTTCCATATGTGCAGTATAATACTGGCTAACTTTCTATATGTGCAGCATAATACTAGCTAACCTTCCATACGTGCAGCAGAATACTGGCTAACCTTCTATATGTGTAGTATAATACTGGCTAACCTTCTACATGTTCACTATAACACTGGGTAACACTCCATATCTTCAGTATAATACTCTCTAACCTTCTATATGTTCAGTATAATACTGGGTAACCTTCCATATGTTCAGTATAATACTGGGTAACCTTTCATACATGCAGTATAATACTGGCTATCCTTCTACATGTTCAGTATAATACTGGCTAACCTTCAATACATGCAATATGGCTAAACTTCCATACATGCAGTATAATACTGGTGAACCTTCCATACGTGCAGTATAATACTGGCTAACCTTTCATACGTGCTGTATAATACAAGATAAACTTCCTTATGTGCAGTATAATACTGGCTAACCTTTCATATGTGCAGTATAATACTGGCTCACCTTCTATATGTGCAGTATAATACTGGCTAACCTTCCATATGTTTCTTGTAATATTGGCTAACCTTCCATACGTGTAGTATAATACTGGCCAAGCTTCCATATGTTCAGTATAATACTGGCTAACTTTTTATTTGTGCAGCATAATACTGGCTAAGTTTCCATACGTGCAGTATGGCTAACCTTTCAAATGTGCAGTATAATACTGGCTAACCTTCCGTATGTTTCTTGTAATATTGGCTAACCTTCCATACGTGCAGTATAATGCTGGCCAACCTTCCATATGTTCAGTATAATACTGGCTAACCTGTTATATGTGCAGTATAATACTGGCTAACTTTCCATACATGCAGTATAATACTGGCTAACCTTCCATACATGCAATATGGCTAACATTCCATACATGCAGTATAATACAGGCTAACCATCCATATGTGCAGTATAATACTAGCTAACCTTTTATATTTTCAGCATAATACTGGGTAAACTTCCATATGTTCAGTATAATACTGTCTAACCTTCTATATGTTCAGTATAATACTGGCTAACCTTCTATATGTGCAGTATAATACTGTCTAACCTTTCATATTTGCAGTTTACTACTAGCTAACCTTCCATACATGCACTATAATACAGGCTAACCTTCTATATTTGCAGTATACTACTGGCTAACCTTGTATACATGCAGTATAATACTGCCTAACCTTCCATGCGTGCAGTATAAAACTGGATATCCTTCTATATGTGCAGTATAATACTGGTTAACCTTCCATATTTGCAGTATAATACTGGCTAACCTTCCATACATGCAGTATAATACTGGGTAACCTTCTATATGTGCAGTTTAAAACTGGCTAACCTTCCATACATGCAGTATAGTACTGGCTAACCTTCTATATGTGCAGTATAATACTAGTTATCTTTCCATACTTGCAGTATAATACTGGATAACCTTCCATATGTGCAGTATGGCTAACCTTCCATATGTGCAGTATAATACTAGCTAAGCTGCTATATGTGCAGTATAATACTGGCTAACCTTCAATTTGTGCAGAATAATACTGGCTAACTTTATATATGTGGCTAACCTTATATATGTTCAGTATAATACCGGGTAACCTTCCATATGTTCAGTATAATACTGTCTAACCTTCTATATGTTCAGTATAATACTGGGTAGCCTTCCATATGTTGAGTATAATACTGGGTAACCTTCCATAAATGCAGTATAATACTGGCTAACCTTCCATACATCCAGTTTAATACTGGCTAACCTTCTATATGTTCAGTATAATACTGGCTAACCTTCCATACATGCAGTTTAATACTGGCTAATATTCTATATGTTCAGTATAATAGTGGCTAACCTTCCATATGCACAGTATAATACCGGCTAACCTTCTGTATGTGCAGTATAATACTGGCTAACTGGCTAACCTTGCATACATGCAGTATAATACTGGCAAACCTTCCATTTGTGCTGTATAATTCTGGCTAACTTTCCATACGTGCAGTATAATACTGGCTAACCTTCTATATGTGCAGTGTAATACTGGCTAACCTTCCATACATGCAGTATAATACTGGCTAACCTTCCATACATGCAGTATGGCTAACCTTCCATACATGCAGTATAATACTGGCTAACCTTCTATACGTGCAGTATATTACTGGCTAACCTTTCAAACGTGCAGTATAATACGGGATAACCTTCCGTAAGTGCAGTATAACACTGGCTAACCTTTCATACCTGCAGTGTAATACTGGCTGACCTTCCATACTTGCAGTATAATACTAGATAACCTTCTATGTGTAGTATGGCTAATCTTCCATATGCGCAGTATAATACTGGCTATCCTTCTATATGTGCAGTGTAATACTGGCAAACCTTCCATACGTGCAGCATAATACTGGCAAAGCTTCCATACGTGCAGTATGGCTAACCTTTCATATGTGCAGTATAATACTGGCTATCCTTCCATATGTGCAGTATAATACTGGCTAACCTTCCATATGTTTCTTATAATACTGGCTAACCTTTCATATGTGCAGTATAATACTGGCTAACCTTCCATATGAGCAGTATAATACTGGCTAACCTGCCATATGTGCAGTATAATATTGGGTAATCTTCCATACATGCAGTATAGCATGGGCTTCCCTTCTATATGTGCAGTATAATACTGGCTTAACTTCCATACGTGCAGTATCTTACTGGCAAACCTTCTTTATGTGCAGTATAGTACTAGCTAACCTTCTGTTCGTGCAGTATAATACTGGCTAACCTTCCATATGTGCAGTATAATACTGGTTAACCTTCCATACGTGCAGTATAATACTGGCTAACCTTCCATGCATGCAGTATAATACTGGCTAACCTTCTATATGTGCAGTATAATACTGGCTAACCTTCCATACATGCAGTATAATACTGGCTAACTTTCCATATGTGCAGTATAGTACTGGCTAATCTTCTATATGTGCAGTATAATACTGGCCAACATTCCATATGTGCAGTACAATACTGGCTAACCTTCCATACGAGCAGTATAATACTGGCCAACATTCCATATGTGCAGTATAATACTGGCTAACCTTCCATACATGCAGTATAATACTGGCTAACCTTCCATATGTGCAGTATTATACTGGCTAACCTTCTATATGTTCAGTACAATACTGAGTAACCTTCCATATGTTCAGTATAATACTGTCTAACCTTCTATATGTTTAGTATAATACTGGCTAACCTTCTATATGTGCAGTATAATACTGGATAATCTTCCATATTTGTAGTATACTACTGGCTCTCCTTCCATACATGCACTATAATACTGGCTAACCTTCTATATTTACAGTATACTACCGGCTAACCTTGCATACATGCAGTATAATACTGGCTAACCTTCTATATGTGCAGCATAATACTGGCTAACTTTCCATATTTGCAGTATAATACTGGCTAACCTTCCATACATGCAATATAATACTGGCTAACCTTCTATATGTGCAGTATAATACTGGCTAACCTTCCATACGTGCAGTATATTACTGGCTATCCTTCTATATGTACAGTATAACACTGGCTAACCTTCATACATGCAGTATAATACTGGCTAACCTTCCTTACATGCAGTATGGCTAACCTTCCATACATGCAGTATAATACTGGTTAACCTTCCATAAGTACAATATAATACTGGCTAACTTTTCATACGTGCAGTATAATACTGAATAACCTTTCATATGTGCAGTATAATACTGGCTAACCTTTCATACGTGCAGTATAATATTGGCTCACCTTCCATACTTGCAGTATAATACTGGATAACCTTCCATATATGCAGTATTGCTAACCTTCCACATGTGCAGTATAATACTGGCTAACCTTCTATATGTGCAGTATAAAACTGGCTAACCTTCCATACATGCAGCATAATATTGGCTAAGCTTCCATATGTGCAGTATGGCTAACCTTCCATATGTGCAGTATAATACTGGTTATCCTTCCATATCTGCAGTATAATACTGGCTAACCTTTCATATGTTTTGTGTAATACTGGCTTACCTTTTATACATGCAGTATTATACTGGCTAACCTTCCATATGTGCATTATAATACTGGATAACCTTGCATACATGCAGTATAACATGGGCTAACCTTCTATATGTGCAGTATAATACTGGCTAACCTTCCATACGTGCAGTATAATACTGGCTAACCTTCTATATGTGCAGTATAATACTAGCTAACCTTCCATATGTGCAGTATAATACTAGCTAACCTTCCATATGTGCAGTATAAGACAGGCTACCCTTCCATATGTTCAGTATAATACTGGGTAACCTTCCATATGTTCAATATAATACTGTCTAACCTTCTATATGTTCAGTATAATACTGGGTAACCTTCCATATGTTCAGTATAATACTGGGTAACCTTCCATACATGCAGTATAATACTGGCTAACCTTCTATATGTGCAGTATAATACTGGCTAACCTTCCATAAATGCAGTTTAATACTGGCTAACCTTCTGTATGTTCAGTTTAATACTGGCTAACTTTCCATATGTGCAGTTTAATACTGACTAACCTTCTATATGTGCAGTATAATACTGGCTAACCTTCCATAAATGCAGTTTAATACTGGCTAACCTTCTATATGTTCAGTATAATACTGGCTAACCTTCCATATCTGCAGTATAATACTGTCTAACCTTCTATATGTGCAGTCTAACACTGGCTAACCTTCCATACATGCAGTATAATACTGGCTAACCTTCCATACATGCAGTATGGCTAAACTTTCCATACATGCAGCATAATACTGGCTAACCTTCTATATGTGCAGTATAATACTTGTTGTCCTTCCATATGTTCAATATAATACTGGGTAGCCTTGCATACATGCATTCTAATGGTCTATATTAGAACATCGAAATTTTAATCCTTTGAATGTTCTTATATCGACCCCTATTCATTGAACACTGAAAATAGCAAAGCTGCAGAACACCGAATTCTGTCCTAGGGAAAGAATTTGGTTGGCCATTTTTGTGGCTTTGCTATTTTCAGCACTGTGGTGGAAAGTTACGGTTTGGGTTCAAGTAAGTGTGTGATTGTGTGGACGTTAGGGTTAGGGCACGGGTTAGGTGAGTTAGGGTTAGGGCGCAGGTCAGGTAAGTGCGATAATGATGGACCTTAGGGTTTGGGTGGGGTAGGTGAGTTAGGGTTAGGGATCGGGTCAGGTGAGTGTGCGATAGTGACGGACCTTCGGGTTAGGGTTTGGGTTAAGGTGAGTGGATAGATAGTAGTGTATGTACAGTTTAGTTTAAGGGTATATGTGTGGATTGCTGTTTTTTGGTGTACTTGTGTTGTGTGTGTGTTTCTCGGAACAGCAAATTCTTTCCATAGGAAAGAATTTGGTGTTCTGCAGGTTCGGTATTT
>NC_056729.1:609638309-609768309 GCF_019279795.1 Protopterus annectens | reverse complement strand
ATGAAAGGTGTCTCCCAGGGTTTCACTTTAGCCCCTCTGCTATTTTCCATATTTATCAACAAACTCCAGTCTGATCATTCTCAGGTACCTCTAATTCTCTATGCAGATGACACAGTCATCTACACGTCAAACAAATCCAACTCTATTCTACAAACTCACCTCCAAGATGACCGGCAGACCCTGAAACAGTGGTTGGTAGGTCAGAAACTTATACCTAATCCCTCAAAAGCAAAAACAATGCCATGTAGAACCAACTAAAAATAGCCAAATCACTCAGCTTCCTTAATATTAAAGATGTTAGCAATACCACCACTGAGACTACCACATCTTTCAAATACATTGGCATTTGGCTAGACCAGTCTCTTAACTTTTAACTACATATTCAAAACACCCGGAAAAAGATCAACACACTACTGTTCTGGGTGAACCTGCTATCACCTCTTCTGTTCAACCTGTCATAGACAAAGCAATAGTCTTCTCTCAACTCAAATATAGTCCACTCAATATAGTTACAGCCTCAGTGTAAAATGCCACCATCTTTCAAATCACCCCTAATACAATCTCCTGGTTCATTACTAACTCCTTCAATAATGAACACCACTCATTAACTCTCACCAAAGCTAAATGTCTCCCAGTGTATTTAAGAGCCAACCTCCTACTAAGATCACTAATTCACAAAGCCCTTTCACCTAAGACAGCGTCCCCTTTCACTCATAAACTTTTCACCCCCCACACATATAATCTCAGGGGTATCGCTCAATCTCAATACACCCTAGTAACTCCAAAAAGTAAACTTTATTGCACATAGCATGAATTCTCTATCCTAGCACCTAAACTGTGGGACCCCAACCCTCTCTCAAAATGAGATGTCCAAAAGTACTCACACTTCAGACAACAGCTCAAGGAATCCTTCTTCACCTAGCAAAGTGCAGCTGCACTCACAAAGGTCACATTGCATGAACCCTGAAGCTCTCACAGACACCCATTTATCCCTTTTTCATCCTTCTTTATCTCATCTTGTCATCCCCTTACTTACTGACTCTCATTCATTGTACTTCCATGTCTCTCACCCTCTTAGTGCAAGAAATCTGGACAAAGATTAAAATAAAGGGGGGGGGGCAAAGGCCAAACATAGGGACAGATTTTAAATATTGCTCTTATAAACTTAGAAAGTTGTTAGAATAATAGGATTTGTGTTATCATGCATTTTCTGAAGGATCAGAAGACCGAAACTGAAATGTGTGCCATTATTTAATGACTACATAACATAAAATATGAGGTATATATCTGGGCATTCTGTGAAAATCTTGACCGTTGTGAGGTATGCCTACTTCCCTATTTTCTTTGCATCTTCCCCACACTTCTTTTCCTTTCTACTGCCCTTCCCTCTCCATGCTTCTTTCACCTTTTCTCTCTCTTCTCCCCATGGTATCATCATATCCATAAAGGCCTGCTAAGCCTAATTCCATTTTCCATCCATATTTTGACATTTTAAACTGCTTATTGAAATAAATGTTGTAGCACATTCTTGCATCTGTAAATATATATATATATATATATATATATATATATATATATATATATATATTTTTTTTTTTTGTTTTGTTTTTTTGTTTTTAACATATCCTTGTATCTGTAAATTTGTTTTGTTTATTCTATGTGATCTTGTTCACCTGGGTTGTGTCTGCAAATGGCCTATTGACATCAGTTCACTAACCCAAGAAACAAATGTAAATTCAAAATAAATAAATAAATAAATTATGCTTCATGCTCGATGATATGAACATTGACTTTCTTGTCAGTCAACATTCTGTTGTAGATCAAAACTCATGCATGCATTTATTAACCACATAGGGGCCAACATCTGGAGAACTTTGTGCATTTTTAAATGCAGATGAAGTTTGGAAGTGATACTATGCGATTCAGAGTACAAAAATAAATTTTCTGGCTTATCTCCTGGTTTTGCACAGATGACTTCCATGAGAGGATGTCAAGCCTCTAAAGACCAGCTTGCAAGTTTTCAAGCAATGTATCAGAGGTAGCTATAGAAAGCATCATATTATTTTATGTTTTTTTGAGTTGTGACAATCTTGTAGGTGTTTCTAAGTAGCTGGGATAAAGGATATGGAAGGGTTGTCCATTTTAGGGAAAAAGCATACCCTGCTGGTAGTTCCTCAGTGCTGTTCATGTTTTGTACAGCATTTTTGATGAAGGCACAGTCCTTAAATTGTGATTAGTCAGTTATGTTTTCTGAGGAAATCTCTTACAGAGAGTTTCTTAATGCCCCTACAAATAATGATTTGCCAAAAGGATTGTCAATAGTATAAACCACCTTTTAAAACATTTAAATGCATGTATTTAAAATGTATATTAGTGGTGTAGACTTCATATATCTTAGTTCATATGCCATATTTATTACTTATATGGTTATTGACACTGTATTTTGTGCCCAAGTATTGATTAACTTTGTTTTTAGAAATAATCATGTATGGATCTCTCCTCCATTTCTAATCTTTTTTGTAATGTTAAAAATGGAATCACAGAATATAATTACATAAAGGTAGGTAACCGCTATTATTAATTAACATTATGGATTGTTTTTTATTTCTCTTGAATGGCAAAAATACTATGAGTGTTCACCTAAGGGATGCTGGAATACTTCAGTGAATAATAGCAGGATGCAAATGAATGAGGACAAAGGACATATAATAAGGTGCAATTACTGCGTATATATTAAAAGAACGTGAAATACTTACAAAACACTGACAGTACAAACTGTAACTATGCAAAGGTGCAGCAACAGATCACATCAATGGGTGTTCCCAGAAAGCACTGAGAAGCAGCTAATGAAAGAAAAACATTGTAGGACTCAGTATAAGAAATGAATGCATGTTTGGTTATTTTCACAGTAGTAGCTTCAGATGATAACAGTTACTTAGTAGGGGGCAAGGGCCTTGTACTATTATGCACAAAAGTTTGAATCCTGAGTTATCTACTGGAAATGCAAGTGGTAAATACTACACAACCCACCCTGTTCTGCTGATTAGTATTACTATATGTCAACACATTTTTCCTGAGTAAGTTTTGATTAATAGAAGTTCTTACATACAGGGTGAATATTTGTTCATAGGTTCATAGGTTCATAGGTAGGTACTAGGCTATCGGCCCTATGGCCCATACAAGCCTAGCCAAAAAATGTACCCTGGCTTTCGCCACCCAAGAAAATTATTTTCCTGTGCCCCTGTCGAGCAGAGCCACAGAAGTGATCCCCAGGGTGAATTTCCCATTTCCCATCCAATCATCAAGATTTTTCTTGAAGAGTGCTAATGAGGAGCTCTGTTTGCTATAAATAGGTAGTCTGTTCCAGAGTATGGGAAGTCTCTGGGACAGGAAGAACAATGACCTCTTTTTTTCTGGATGAGAATCCTTTTGTGATGAGATGAGCCACATAGAAGGATTTCCTGACCACTGTGGCGATGTAATTATCAAAGGAGAGACTACTGTCCACCTGTGTCCCAAGGTCTCTTATCACATTTTCGGCATTAAGTAGACTACCAGCTATGTGGTAGTTCATGGGTACAGAGTTTTTACCAAAGGGGATGACAATACACTTTTTGGCATTGAGCTTCAGGCCATGGCTTTGACACCAGGTATCTGTCTCAGTGACGCCCTTTTGTAGTTTGTCCACATCATTAGGAGTTTTGATTATGGCTCCTAGTTTGCAGTCATCTGCAAACTTTGTTAGCCAAAGACCTTCTGTGTTGGCCTGCACATCAGAGAAGTAGTTACCAAACAGGGGAGGACCCAGGACTGAACCCTGTGGTACTTCACTTGTCACTGGTCTGATGTCAGATTTGGAATCCGCTACTTTCACAATGTGGGTTCTGCCCGTGAGCCAGTTGGCAACCCATTTTGTGACATAGGGATTTATACCTAGTTTAGTGAGCTTATCTATAATTCCAGAGTGGGGGATGGTGTCGAAAGCCTTGGCGAGATCTAGATAAGCTGTGTGAACCATTTTACCCTAATCTATGGCTTTGGTGACTGCTTCAAAGAAGTCAATCAGGTTTAGGAGACATGATCTGTCTTTTACAAATCCAAACTGAGTAGGGTCCAGAGTTTGGAGATTACCAATGTCTTTGTTTATAAGTTCCATGATGATATGTTCCATGGCCTTTCAGACCAGGCTCGTCAGGCTAATGGGGCGGTAGTTCCAGGGGTCCGTCATGGCTCCCCCTTTATGGAGTGGGACAACTATCTCAGTGCGCCATTCAGTGGGTACAAAGCCTGAGGTGAGGCTATGATTGAACATGGTACTTAGGTAGGGTGCCAGTTCATTCTGTAGTTCGTGTAGAACGCAGCCTGGGATATTGTCAGGTCCCATAGATGCTGTGTTCTTGGCTTTGGAGAGTGTGTTTTTTACCTGTGCAGCCGTGATTATAGGAACTTTGCATTCTTCCGGTATAGACATGGGCCCTCTAGGGGGTGAGAGGGGGGTAAAGTTAGCACTGAACCTATCTGCTAGGATGTTGGCAATATCAGTTGGTTCTGTATATTTAGTGCCATTATGCTGTAACTCAGAGCAGATCTGAGTGTTCCCATTTAGATTCTTGACATAGCTATAGAATGCTTTGTGGTTGTCTTTAGAGTCAGTGGCAATTTTGTTTTCGTAACTAGTTTTAGAGGATTTTATGAGGGATCTCAGCTTCTTACTGAGGTTGACCAAGGAGTTCCTCCAGTCATGGGATTTTACTCTTTTTTGCAACAGTTTCTTTCTTCTATTGTAGAGTTTGTTTATGGCAGAGGACCACCAGATTGGCTTCCTTTTTTGGAGGATAACATCTTGGTTCTATTAGGGATAGCATGATCCATGCACTCGTGTAAGTGCTTATAAAGTGCATTTGTGTAGGATTCGGCAGTCATACCTCTATTGTCCGTCTGCATGGGTGTCATGAAGTTTGCCACTTCTGTCTTAAGAAGTGTGAAGTTGGCTTTTGAGAAGTTTTTTACGATGGTTTCCCTAATTGGGGCTGGTGGTGGGATGTGGATGTCTAGGATGATTAGCTTGTGGTCGGATCTGACCAACGAGGAATTGACCTCTGGTGTGGAACACTGGTTTCTCATGTTGGTAATGACCAGGTCTAGGATATTGCTGCCCCTGGTGTGGGTGTGAATAAGTTGATCCAAGGCATTGGAATTTATGAATTCTAGAAAAAATTGAGCAAAAGAGTTGGTACATGAGTAGTTTTCCCAGTTAAAAGTAGTACCCGTGTTTGCTGTAAGTTGCATCTTTCATTTAGTCTTACTTGGATGTGAAATTTAATGCATATTTTAGCATTAATTTATTTGAATTGTCTGTGTTTCTTTAACATTCTAATTTTTAACTTTAAAGTGTGTTTCAAACTGCAAATTCACATTTTTTTGTTTGAAAGTTTTCCGTTTGTTTAATTCTCAAAGTCCTGTTTTCTTGACATTCAGCTTTTTGCTCCTGTGTTTACATGGAACAAATGCAGGAATAATCCTTTTTAAGAGGTACAATAATCCTTTTAAGAGGTACAATAAGAAGATTGTTTAAAGATTGTTCTCATGCTTCCTGCTTTAGTTTCTGCTGTAGCCTGTATTTTGTTCATATACTTTCAATCATTGTAAAGGCATAGAGTGTTTTTCAGGTCTGTTTAGCCACTTCTTGCATTATGAGCAATATTAAAAATATGTCAGCAAATACCACTTGTGACCAATAGAAGACAGACAGCCCAATCTGTATATTTAACATTTTTGTTCTGTTTATTCCAACTGAACTTCTTCAGAAAAGCACCCAAAAGAAATTACATGACTTAAATAGAAAAAGTCACATGCAGCAGCCTACCAATGAAACTGTGTTCACAATTTCATCTAATTAGTAATATAAAAATAGCAATTAAATAACACAATGAATGTAAATATATATATATATATATATATATATATATATATATATATATATACATATTAACTTATAACCTAAAAACATACTTATAAGATACTGAAAATACACCACTGATCAATGTTTAAAATATCTGTGCTAATAAATGACATTTAATATTAATGGTGTCATTCAGCCCTGGTAAATGATCAGCCTTTAACCTGATTTGCCAAATGTCTTCTCTACATTCTAAAAATGTTTTAAAATCTCCACTAAACAATGTGTCATTGACTTTTTCTAAAACTGAAAAAGTAAATTTCTTAAACAAAGGACAACATAATGAATGCGTTGCTAAGGCATTTGACTCATCCTTTTTCTTTATTGCCAAATTGTGTTCATAAATGCGTTTAAGGCACGTGTAGTCTTCCCTATGTAAAAATGTTCACATGAAACACACTGTGCAATATAGACTATATTAGTAGTCTTACAAGTGTAATATCCTTTAACTGTGATAACCCTTTTGTTGTGTTTTAAGTGAATGCTAGATGTTCCACTAATAAATCTACATTGTTTGCATGTTGTGCATGGAAACGTACCTAAAACTGAATTACACACTCTATCTGAGCTATTCGCACCTCCCTCCAGAATCATCTTAATATTATTAACTTTCTTGTATGTAAAAGTTGGAAGACTATACATTGTGTAGTGGAGATTTCAAAACATTTTTAGAATGTAGAGAAGCCATTTGGCAAATCAGGTTAAAGGCTGATCATTTACCAGGGCTGAATGACACAATTAATATTAAATATTTTTTTTTAGCACAGAGATTTTAAACATTGATTAGTGGTGTATTTTCAGTATCTTATAAGTATGTTTTTAGGTTATAAATGAATATGTATATATATATATATATATATATATATATATATATATATATTTACATTCATTGTGTTATTTAATTGCTATTTTTATATTACTAATTAGATGAAATTGTGAACATAGTTTCATTAGTAGGCTGCTGCATGTGACTTTTTCTATTTAAGTCATGTAATTTCTTTTGGGTGCTTTTCTGAAGAAGTTCAGTTGGAATAAACAGAATGAAAACGCTAAATATACAGATTGGGCTGTCTGTATTCTATTGGTCACAAGTGGTATTTGCTGGTGTTACTTGGTTTGTGTTCCACATTGGTTTAAAGTGTTGTTTGTTTTTGGAAGTACCATTTGGAGATGTCAGTGGAGGAATCACAAGACACTTTGCTCAATCTGAGCACCCATTCAGTTCCTGAACTTGGTATCAATTTCAGTGAACAGATGTCCAGAGTGATTGTTGGGGCTATACGTGAAGCCTTTGCCAGTCAGATCGGGAGTCAGAGCACTTTAAGTTCTCAGAAAGGAAGTACACGTGGTGACGCTGCACCGACAGGTAGCGTAGCTGATTTTACTGTTGGGCGACCAGGAGACAAGAAGTCTCATACTAATTTTGGCAATGGAAGAAACGTTTCAAATGAAAACAACTGTGGAGCTCTTCCAAATGGTATTATACACGTTTTGTTGGCCGAAGATAATTAAAATCCATTTTTTATAAGTGACACGCAAACACAACAAGGACAAGTAAGTGAATTGGTTGATTCTACTTGTAGCGACAGTCATGAGTTGTGTAAAGAGAATATTTTTAAATTGGAAAAATCTAGCATTAAACTTGTGTCGCTCCAGTTGGAAGTTCATTATTTAAGAGAGAACATTAGACTAAAATGTGTACTGTTTGGTTTAAGGGTATGTAAATTTCCAAATTGTGTAACACAAGGAGACCGTTTATACGCCAAGCTAGTAGATTTATATAACAACACAGGTTTGCAATTTATGGAGCTTTTGATTGACCATTACAATTTGGAGATAGCCAACCTCAAATCACAATTAGAAAATTTGGACAAAGAAATTAGGGCTTCGGAAGCATTTAATGCTCTGGCTTCTTTATATTTGGGAATTGAGGCCAAAGTTAAAAGACATAAGGCATCTGTTGTTACAAGAAAACAAGGTAAACTTCATAGAGACATAGCAGCTTATGCAACTCACAAAGCTTATTTGGTAAAACCTGTTCAGCATAAATTTCATCAGGACATTAATCATGGTCAACAGACTAAAGAGACCTTTAATGATTCAGGTGAAAACAATGTAACTAACACCATCAATTCCAGTGATGGTTGTCAAGGACAAAACACTATTAATAACAACTGCAACAACAAAAATTCATAAACATCTAACAGGGTTACTTCAGTTGTTGCAGTTGTAGATTCTAACACTAAGGGTCCTTTTTTGACGGACAGTTCAGGGGTCAAAAAGACTCCAAAGTGGTCCAACAAAGTTCAGACAAGGAACAAAGGCAAGACCAGAGGGAAGAAAAAGTTCTAGAATTTTGTATGAATGTGTTGAACCTTACTGATACTGTTTTGTCTTAAGAAATTATTTCAGTTCTTAAGAAAGGATTTTCCTTTATTCCTGGTAATAGAGTAAATTTGGCACAACTTATTGTGGATTTCAAGTTGTATTGTAGGAAATTAAACTTGAAATACATTTTTGACAACACCAAGTTCGTAGATATAGTGCACAAATTTACCAGGAAGAAAAGTACATATAATCCTTTACTTAATTCTACTTTGTCAGAATTTAACAAACAATGTGAAAAGTATTTTAGGAACATTGACAGTCAATTACACTATAAGTTCAACCTTTCAGAGGGAGAATTTGAAGCTCTCCAAACTATGGCCAGAAACAAGGATTGGCATATTATGAAGGCCGATAAAGGTGGGACTATAGTTGTAATGAGTTCTGTGGAATATATTAAAATTGTTAAGACACTTTTAGCTGACAATTCATGTTACAGAATAGTTGATGCTGATTTTGTTTGCAAAAGTTTTGCTAAGTTAAATGCTTGTCTTTTTGATTTATTTAGTGATGGGTGTTTTGATTTTGATGTTTACACATTTTTGTATATAGAATACCCTAAAATTGCTTCCTTATTTGGAATTCCAAAAGTACACAAAATGAGAGAAAATCTTCCTTTTAGGCCTATTGTTTCAGCAAGCTGTTCCAAAACAGAGACCATTTCTGTTTGGTTAGATGAATTATTAAATCCTGTTGTGCAAAGGTCTAAATTTTATCTTCGAGATTCTTGGCACCTCTTTGAGCTATTAAAAGACATTAGGGTTGACGACTTTAATGTTCATTTTGCATCCCTAGATATTGTTTCTTTGTACACCAGCATAGACCAACAGATTGGTGTTGAATTTATGAGAGAATGTTTAAGTAAACAATCTGATTTTGACAACACTTTGGTTCAAACTTGTACTTTAATGGAGCTGGTGTTAGATAACAATTTCTTCAATTTTGAAGGTGATTTGTACAAACAAACATCTGGGGTGGCTATGGGTTCTTGAGTTGCACCAAGTTTTGCAAATTTAGTCATGACATCTTGGGAAAACTATTTTTTGACAAAACGCCCTATGGTCAATAGCATCTTATTTTATAGAAGGTATATAGATGATTTGATTTTTTTATGGAAAGGTGATGTCAGTTCTTTTACTTGTTTTTTTCTAGACCTCAACAATACGACTATTTTTTTTTAAATTCACTTTAGGAAATGTTGGCAAAAGTATAGATTTTTTGGATTTGCATTTAACGATTGATCATGAACATCATAATTTTCAAAGTAGTATTTTCAGAAAATCTACATTTATGAAACAATACTTACACCATGACAGTTTACACCCTATGCACATGAAAAAGAGTGTAGTGAAAGGTCAGTTTATACGACTGAGTCGTTTAACTAGTGAAAATGAGGTTTTCCTTCAGAAGATTATTAAGATAAAAAATTTCTTTCTTGATAGAGGTTATACAATTAGTTGGTTAGATCACATTATTAGTGAGGTCTTGCATTTGAGGGAAAACAAAGCTAGTCCAATTTTGAGAGTGTCTGACTATACCAGTATTGACAACACACAGGACAGTTCTAAAATAGCCAACCAATATAAATTGTCCTTTGCTTTACCTATTACCAACAAAATGTCTGTTATTAAAGGCATAATTTTAAATAACTGGAAAATAATACTAGGAAATTTTGATTATTTTATTATTTATTTATTTATTGATTTGAAGTTTGTTTGCCAGGATGGTTCATTGGGCCAAGTGAACCCATTTTCAATGGAGTCCTGGGGAGAAAAGCTCCATAGGTACAATATCAAGTAACAATATATAAGAGTAATACAATAGCATAATGTCAGGAAAAGAATAAAAATAAAATAATTGGCTGATTGATTTGATTGATAATTGATTTGGCTAAAATTATAGGAAACAGTCCAACTTTTACATACAAAAAAGTTAGTAATATTAAGATGATTCTGGAGGGAGGTGCAAATAGCTCAGACAGAGTGTGTAATTCAGTTTTAGGTACATTTCCATGCACAACATGCAAACAATGTAGATTTATTAGTGGAACATCTAGCATTCACTTAAAACACAACAAAAGGGTTATCACAGTTAAAGGCTATTACACTTGTAAGACTACTAATATAGTCTATATTGCACAGTGTGTTTCATGTGAACATTTTTACATAGGGAAGACTACACGTGCCTTAAACGCATTTATGAACACAATTTGGCAATAAAGAAAAAGGATGAGTCAAATGCCTTAGCAAAGCATTCATTATGTTGTCCTTTGTTTAAGAAATTTACTTTTTCAGTTTTAGAAAAAGTCAATGACACATTGTTTAGTGGAGATTTTAAAACATTTTTAGAATGTAGAGACGACATTTGACAAATCAGGTTAAAGGCTGATCATTTACCAGGGCTGAATGACACCATTAATATTAAATGTTTTTTTATTAGCACAGAGATTTTAAACATTGATTAGTGGTGTATTTTCAGTATCTTATAAGTATGTTTTTAGGTTATAAGTTAATATGTATATATATATATATATATATATATATATATATATATATATATATATATTTGCATTCATTGTGTTATTTAATTGCTATTTTTATATTACTAATTAGATGAAATTGTGAACACAGTTTCATTGGTAGGCTGCTGCATGTGACTTTTTCTATTTAAGTCATGTAATTTCTTTTGGGTGTTTTCCATAAAGTGACATGCAAGATTGATCATGGTCAAATGGGGCCCTAGGCAGGGTAATGAATCACCCCAGCAGCCATTCCAGTGTGCCATTGCTTGGCTATTCTCCCCAGTTGCTGTAAATACTGTACAAATCTGCCAGTGTGCACACCATTTTCTTCTTTGCTTCCACAATGAGTGCAGATTTTGGACTTAATTCAAAACTTTTATTTCAAATGTTGTAGCACAGACACTAATAGCCATTTGTCAATCAAACAATACCATCTCACAATAAAAGCAGACTTAGCATGAGCAGTAAACTTCTCTGCCCTTTGAACTCATTTTCATTGAAATGGAATTGAAACCACATTGAAAGAAAATGCATCTGGCCAGTGGTGGATTAAGTTTACCCTTGGGGCGTTTTCAAACCATAGGTTCCTTGCACACATATTTAGGACCATGCATACGTGTATGTGTTCTTTGATTCTCCTTCCTGATCATATTAAGTTGTATTAAATTATATTCCTTGTATAATACAGTGCCACTTGTGGAATGTGTTTTAAATTGGTAGTTTTGACCATTTTCCAGTTAGCAACAAAACATATGAAACAATAATGACAAAACTACGCATTTCAAAACATTTCAAGCATAAAAGGCTACTCAAACTTCTGTCACTACAGTCCACCAATATCAATCAATATGTACAATTTTTACAGAAGTAAAAGTCATCTGAATAATTACAGATTAAAGAGAGCTGTAGCTAATAAAGATGCTGCTGCTAGTAAACAACTTTATATTTAAGTGTTTCATCTGCAAATTCAGTATCTGTTGCCCTTGAAGAATTGTCTATGTTTCATTAAATAAAAAAGTTGGTAAGCCGGTAGCATTGCAATAGGGAATGGCTAGCAAACTGACAACAAGCTCATAATCATATTATCCAAAGAGTGCAGCACCCCCGATCCCTCCTTAAAGTGCCCCACAGTATCAGTAATCTATTGACGTGGTGTGAAAATAGAATTCATAATCATCTGCACCAAAGGAAATTCTGCTACTTGTTGTGCTACTAACACTGTTATCGAACTCTACAGCACAAACACTGACTGCCATTTGCTAAACAGAAGAGTTCACACTGAAAACAGACTTTGCATGAGCATCAGTAAACTTTCCTTCTCTTGAAACTCACATTTCCTTGAAAATGCACAAACACCTCTTAAAACTTGGATCAGTAAGTTAAATTCCATGAAAGAACAGAATGGCAAGTTAAATTCTACCCAACTTTAAATCTGTGAAAGAACAGAATGTCTGCAAGTTACATTCTGTGCATTTCTCTCAAGTGGATGCCAGAAAATGCTTACATTACAACTGTGATGGTGCGTGTATCATATTAAAGATGCATACATGATTGATGGCAAGTGTGCATCTTTTATTAAAGGAGGAGGTGCCAAAGAAATGTTTTTTTTTTTTTTTGTAGTAATTCAAAAGCACATGGAAGCCCACTGTCCTGACCAATGAGCACCCTCCATTCTTACAATGGGTCCTCCCAATCAACCAGGCCCTAGACAATTGCTTAAGTCGTCCAGTCCTGGATACAGCTCTGGTCATATAGGTCATCACACTGGGCAATGTAAGCTGTGATTGAGTATGATGTGCAATTACACTGACTGCAACTCTGTCTTGTATCCCAAATATTCATCAAGAAAAGGTTTCACTCTGTCTCCTTCCTGCCTTTAAAACAACTGTTTTATCATAACACTGCTTTTGTTGCAACTATCATCTTTGTAGAAACTCTAAAGCTGGCTGTATGCTTTCTCTTAATAGCAAGGAAACTTACACAAAACACCTGGACCTACCTTAGACATCTTCCAATCAACAGCCATGCTGGTAATAGTCCCACAACCTGTAAGAATGTATATTTGTATAATAAAAGAGACAGGTAACAGTAAGCCATTCCCATTAGCAGCTGTGCTAGTGAAATTTCCGCGGCCTATAAGTATAACTTGTAACAGTGCATACTTGCATTCTAAAAGAGATATGTAACAATTGGGCTGATCCAAAGGGTGATACTGCTTCAGAATACTTTTGTCTGTTTAGATTTTTTGACTTGGACATTTGATTGAGGGTACCTGGGAATGGAAGCTTTGGAGTCAAATCTTTATTCCTAAGCTAAAAGAAAAGAAAAGAAACTTCTGACAAACAAACTGTGGGCTGCCGTCAGAAAAAGATGAAATTCCTGGCAAACAAATTATGGGTTAATTTCAGACACTGCATGCTCAGTTATGACATGTTTACACTAGACTGATTTCAATGCAGCATTTAACAAACAAGATCTAGCATCATCTGACTGTGAAAAATTGTTGCATGCCTTTGTTTTTTCTTGATGATTTTTCCTACTGTTTTTATTGTTATCTTTATGTAACCTACTTCAGAACCTCAGAACATCCACATGTGTGTGTGTGTGTGTGTGTGCGTGCGTGCGTGTGTGTGTGTGTGTGTGTGTGTGTGTGTGTGTGTGTGTGTGTGTGTGTGTGTGTAAACATGCAGGTAAGGGTTGAAGCTGTTCGAGTTCTAGAATGCCAAAACTCTGTTTTCATATAGTGAGGCCTCCTCAACAAACAGAAAAAAGTTTTAACAAGTCTCTTGGACAAATTGCAAAAACAGATTATAATTTAAACAATTAATACATAATTATACAATCATAGGTTCATAGGTTCATAGGTAGATACTGGGCTATCTGTCTGAGGGCATTTATAAGCCTAGCCAGAGTGTGTCGGCTTTCGCTGCCCCATTAATTAATTAACTGAGCCTCTGTCAAGCAAAGCCAATGAAGTGATCCAGGGGTGTATTTTCTGTTACCCATCCACTCATCAAGGCTTCTCTTGAAAAGTGTTAGTGAGGGGCTCTGCCTAATGTAGTTAGTAATTTTGTTCCAAAGCATGGGGAGTCTCTGTGACAGGAATGTTCTATTTATTGTTGTGGCGAGGTTTTCTTTAGGTGGAGCATGTCCATCAATTCTGAGTTGGACATGGCTTTGTAAGTCAGGCAGAGATCACCTCTGAGTAAGCGATATGCCACTAAGTACAGCCAGAGTTTTTTCAGTGGGGCTGCATAGAACATATGTTTGAGGCCAGTAATCCTCTTGTTGAGGTGCTTTTGTGGTCTTTCCAGCTGTTCCCAAATGGGGCATTGTACTCTATGATGGGTCCGATGAGTGACAAGTAGAGGGGCACTATAACCTCTTTATCTCTAGATGTGAACCCCTTAGTAATTAGATAGGCCACATAGAAGGATTTCCTAACTACTTTGGCAATATGATTGTTAAAGAAGAGATTACTATCTACCTGGATCCCCAGATCTCTTATTACCTCTTCTGTATTAAGGGGGCTCCCGCCTATGTGGTAATTCATGGGTGTTTTCTTTTTCCCAAACAGGATGACTATGCATTTTTTGGCATTTAGCTTGAGGCCATGACTTTGACACCAGGTGTCTGTCTTAGTAAGGCCTTTTTGAAGGATGCCCATGTCAGCCGGAGAGTCAATTATGACTCCCAGTTTGCAGTCATTGGCAAACTTGGTTAGGCATAGTCCTCCTGTGTTTGCCTGTACTTCTGAGAAATATATGCCGAACAGTAGGGGTCCCAGAACCGAGCCTTGTGGGACACCACTTGTGACTGGTTTAGAGGCAGACCTGGAGCCCACTATTCTTACCGTGTGAGTTCTGTCTGTAAGCCAGTTTTGTGTGTGTGTGTGTGTGTGTGTGTGTGTGTGTGTGTGTGTGTGTGTGTGTTTGTGTGTGTGTGTGTGTGTGTGTGTGTGTGTGTGTGTGTGTGTGTGTGTGTGTGTAAACATGCAGGTAGGGGTTGAAGCTGTTCGATCAAATCTAATTAATAAACCAGGACATGCTGGAGGGACAGATTCATTTCCCAGAGGCTCCCTTCACTCTGGAATAAAATCTCAATTCATGTTAGACATAGCCCCTCGCTGACCCTCTTCAAGCGAAATTTGGACGCATGGATGGGAAATCGCAAATTCACCCCTGGGATCTCTCCTGTGTCCCTGCTAGACAGAGGCACAGTAAACTAATCTTAAAAGGGTACCTTCTGTGGCCTACTTTACAGAGGCACAGTAGGCTAATCTAATAGGGAGGCGGAAGCCAAATACACTCTGGCTAGGCTTATAAATTCCCTAGGGCAGATAGCCTAGTATCTACCTATGAACCTATGAACCTATGAATATTCTAAACATGTACACTGATTAGACAAACAAATCAGCATGCTCATTGTAAATCTGGCATTACCCACTGGACTAAATCTGGGATGCAGTAACTAGTAGAAACTAAAGTTACAGCCATATTAATCTTCAATTCTTTGTTCATGATGATGTCAAAAGCTTTGCAAATTTCACATCTTCAAAGGTAAGTGATCCATGAAGGTAAGCCAGGAGCAGGTAGTGAGTATGCTGTGAAGCTGCAGTGTTGTATTTCTACAGTCATTATTAAATAATGTGTTTTCCTGTGCTAAATCTACTGTTTCCTCCATTTGTACTATTTGCAACTTACTTATTGTTGCAGCAAAGTTTTGTTCAAGTATGAGGACAGTATAAAAGACAGTTGTGATTATTCGGTGGCAGACGATAAACTGCTACTGTTTTTAGGAAGCAAACTTTATTGGCTGAAGCCAAAAGCTGTTTTTCTGTTGTTTTCTTTAGATTCTTAGCTTAGCTGTATTGTGCTGAGCTGTGCTTTGTGCAGCACTCCTCAAATCTGCACTTTATAGACTCAGGCACTTCAACTGAGGTTGTACTCCCAGTAAGCCTAGTTAGAGCCATACCAATTATCAACTACTTTAAGGTGCTTCTTCTTGATTCAGGACCAAGTTAATTTACTGTTAAGCTGTTTCTACCTTAGTAATGACTTCCAATAGTTAATATTATACTACAAATGTTTGTGGTACTCACATATATTTAATGTTCTGTACTCATAAGAATTGATTAAAAGAAAAGAAGCGTTTAATATTCTGCACTCAAGAAGATTTATTAAAGAAAACCAAACCAAATACTGTATAAATAAGTCTTATGTCCCTACTTTTCTACATTCTTGGACTGAATGGAAGGTCAAACAGCTTGTCCTTCCTCAGTTATCAGCCTTGTAGATCTTGCTATAATCAGGCAGTGTAGCTAATGTCTGATAGGCACTGACAATTAACTATTAACCTCGTCACGTACAACTTGTGACAGATGCAAATAGTTAACTAAGATGGAGGCATCACTCTCACAAAAGAACACAGTATGTGGACACCAAACACCTTCACAACACTTCACACTAATATATAAAAAAATATTGTATGCAGGGGCTGGAAACAAAATCATTGCTTTAGCCTCCAAGACCAAACAAGACTAGGACTCAGTGGGAATGAAAAGACACAACACACACTGCTGCATCCATACACGAGAGTCACTGAGAAAAAACATGCTCTAAATCTAGTAAGCTTAAACCCACTACAAATAAAAACTTACTGGGGATTGATGACTCCATAGTAAGACAGACAGACTCTCGTCACCCAAGGCTGAGTAAAAATAGGGTGATGTCTTTCAGGTGCTAAAATATTCAGCATTTTAAGAGCCCTTAAGACCCTTAAGACAAACAAGTTTGACTACTAATGGAATTATAGATAAGCTCACTAAACTAGGTATAAATCCCTATGTCACAAGATGCGTTGCCAACTGGCTCATGGACAGAACCCACACTGTGAAAGTAGCAGACTCCAAATCCAACTTCAGACCAGTGACAAGTGGAGTACCGCAGGGTTCAGTCCTGGGTCCTCTCCTGTTTGGTATCTACTTCTCTGAAGTACAGGCTAACACAGAAGGTCTTTGGCTAACAAAGTTTGCAGATGACTGCAAACTAGGAGCCATAATTGAAACTCCTAACGATGTGGATATACTACAAAAGGGCCTCACTGAGACAAATGCCTGGTGTCAAAGCCATAGCCTGAAGCTCAATGCCAAAAAGTGTATTATCATCCCCTTTGATAAAAACTCTGTACCCATGAACTACCACATAGCTGGTAGTCTACTTAACACCAAAAATGTGATAAGAGACCTTGGGACACAGGTGTACAGTAGTCTCTCCTTTGATAATCACATTGCCACAGTGGTCAGGAAATCCTTCTACATGGCTCACCTCATCAAAAAAAGGTTTCTCATCCAGAAAAAAAGAGGTTATTGTTCCTCTCTACTCATTAGACCCATTATAGAGTACAACACTCCTTTTGGTATGTACCTCACAAGACATCTACAACAACTGGAAAGGCCACAGAAATACCTCACAAAGAGGATTACTGGCCTCAAACAGATGCCCTATGCAGACCGTCTCAAAAAACTCCAGCTTTACTCCGTCGCATATCACCTACGCAGAGGCAATCTCTGCCTAACATACAAAGCTATGTCAAACCCAGAGCTGTTGGACATGCTCCACTTAAAGAAATCCCAATCCCTTCGTGCTACATGCTCTAGGGACCTAAACCTTATCACCACAATAAACAGAACATGTTGGAAGGAATCTTGTCTCAGAGACTTCCCATACTCTGGAACAGACTACCTATCTATGTCAAACAGAGCTCTTCATTAGCACTCTTCAAGAAAAATCTTGATGATTGGATGGGAGATAGGAAATTCACCCCAGGGATCACTTCTGTGGCTCTGCTCGACAGGGGCATAGGAAAATAATTTTCTTGGGTGATGAAAGCCAGGGTACATTTTTGTCTAGGCTTATATAGGCCTTAGGGCCAATAGCCTAGTACCCTCCTATGAATCTATGAACCTATGAACTACATGGTGGTGGCCAGTGTAAGTGCAAGTGACCAGGCACAGAAAACCCTGAAGGATATGCAGACAGACATTTCTGAACTCTCTATACATGTCACAAATGCAGAGAATCATTCCTTCAAAAAGAATGATGCTGATATACAAAGAAATGATGAATGGTTTCAACAACTGGCTAAATAAGTGGTGTCACTGGATAAAAATCCAGTATGTGTCAGCATGGGAAGAGCTGCTGATAGCCCTACTTGTTTTGCCAAGGACAGCTTGCACCTCTCGAGCCAGAGTTTCTGCATACTGGCTAAATCCTTTGCTGCCTCTATTGTGCCTTTTTAGACAGAGCCCAACTCATGGGACTTCCAACCTAAAAAGCAAAACAAATCAAGTACCAGATAATATCAAGGTGGTGCTACTCAACACTAGGAGTCTAAATAACAAATTGCATTACCTTGAATCCCTACAGGATTTGGAGCACATTCCTGAATGTATTATTCTTGAACCTTGGTTTAAAAGCACATAAAGCAGCCCCTTATACCTAGGCTTTGCACCTACCACACTTTTAGACCTGAGGCAGATTCCTAGAGATCTACAAACTGAACTTGCTGAGATTCAACTCACTCTAAATGAAACCAGTTGCTATATCATAGTTTATTACAGATCCTCCAGAAACCATGTCCATTTCTTAAATATATGAGATGAACTCCAAACATAAAAATCTTCCATCATCATGAGTGATTTTAACTCTCCATCAATAAACTGGGGGACCTATACCTGAAACGTAGGTTATGCTCAAAAATTCCCAAATTTCATAATCAAGAATAACCTGGATCCAATAGTCAAAGAGCCTAATATTCCACTGGCATACTCTTACAGACAAATCTGACCACAAACTAGTGACCTTCCCCTTCAAAATCTCTAAATCAAAAGATGCATGTATTACAGTATTCAAAGACTTCAAATGTACAAACCTTCCACAGTTCTATAGTACAGTCTGAAAATTCAAGTATAACTGCAACCCTCCCAAATTTTGATATGGGTAGTAGTTATAAAATACATTCTACCCTCACCTAGAAACTGTATTACCCCTGCAAGAAGTCTGCATGCATAAATAAACAATACAATAAAAGGAAAAAGCTTTATAGAATACACAATAACACTAAAGACCTACAAATCAGTTCAAAAATCCCATCAGAAAAACAAAGACATCCCATGATCTTATGCTGGCATCAAAAGTCAAGGATAATTACTAATCCTTATTTACTTACATCAGTAAGTCACGCACAAAACACTATTGCTCTGAAATTATTTAACAATGGCACTATCTTATCAGATACAGCTGATATCATAAATAAATATAATTATGCACCCCCATTTACGCCAATTGCGTGTTGTATTACTGGGAGCAAAAATTTGTGTTCAACACCCCGTGGTACCAATACATTACTTTCTATAGCCGTTATTTGGATGATATTTGCATACTGTGGAGGGGTACTAAAGAACTGTTTGAGGAATTTATGATTCATTTAAATAACAGTACTGATTTTTTGAAATTTACTTATACTATTAATGAATCTATTATCAACTATTTGGATGTTTTTATATAAGGATTCTATCAACAATTGTTTTCATTCAAAGCTATATAGGAAACCTACTTTTTCTAACACCTATTTGCATTTCCATAGTGCACATCCTTACCATCAGAAAAAAGAGACTGTGAAAGGTCAATTGATAAGAGCATCTTGTATGACCAGTGATTATTTGACACTGCTTCAAGAATTGGATTACATTTGTTCCCTTTTTTTAGAAAGGGAATACTCTGAATCTTTATTGGTGGGTCTAGTTAAGGAAGTACTGGACAACAGGGAGAACAAGTTCTTTCCGTTATTAGGGTCGTGTCAACTAGATGTAGTTCCAGGGAATAAGGAGGAGGTTCTTTATAACCATTCATTCATTCATTCACACTTTTCCTCTGCTTCCCATCTAATAGAAGAAACTAGTAAAAAATACTGGCCACTATTGAGAGTGAATGAAGAAACAGGGAAATATATCCCTGTGGAACCCACTTTTATTAGAAGGAGAGGTATGAATTTAAAGGACCTTTTTGAGGTGAAAAAAGTCAACCATAGAGTGGCAAATAAAGCCAAAAGGGGTACTTTCAAGTGTGGTACTTGCAGTCAGTGTAAATTTATTTTACAACAAAATTAATATTCCCTCTAAGGGTATTAAATTTACGGCTTCCAGCCACTACAACTGTGGTAGTAAGGGCATAGTATACATTGGTATTTACGTGAGTTGCAATAGTTTTTATATTGGTAAGACCACACGTACACTTAGAAAGAGAATTTATGAGCACTCATATGAAATTTCCAAGGAAAAGGAAACTAATGCCTTTTTCAAGCACTCTTTAACATGTACTAACATGAATATTAGATTTGCAGTATTGGAACAGATTGCTGTGGACCCCGGAGGTGGGAATTGGGAGGCTAGAATTGAGTTCCGAGAACTGTTTTGGCAGTTAAAAACTGACGCAGGTAGACCACCAAGTTTAAATGACCATTTAAGCATCATTAGTGTGTTGAAATTAAGGCGAGTCAAGCTGTGATTTTGTACATTTGAAGATGTTTTTAATGAATGTTTTCCAGGTTTTTCAAACATTGAATTTTGGGTATTAGTAGTAGTAATATATTTTTTAGACTATTTATGTTTGTGTACAATTCTTTTATATTACTTTTTATGGCATTTTTGTGTGAGTATGTAGTAATTCCAGTATGGAGTATGTATTTATTGTTCAAAAAATGTTTTTGTATGATGCATCAAGTTTTAGGGGGGAATGCATATATGTTTGTTTTTCCTTAATATTTTTCATACATTTTTTACAGTTTTTATACAGTTTTATAGGTCTTTAAGGCATATTTATTGTTCTTAACAGCAATATGGCCTTTTGAAATGGCAATTAATCAATTAATCAATTTGTCAACATATGTATTTAAATGCGTTGGAATGGCTGTTTAGTTCTGAGGAAGCTTTGCATTGAGCAAGGTGAAAGTGCGCTTAACTCTATTTGGATATTTGTATTTGTGGACTGTGCGATTGTTTGTACTTTCGATTGGGCTACAGTTGGATTAAAGTTTTACATTTTCCCGGTTTTGGGCTGTTCTCTTGGATTGTCGTTTTTTTTGGCTTTGGTCTCTTTTTCATGTGAATAAGGAGAACAATTATCTTTTTCTCACCATTGATGTCATTAATTTATTCTCTGTAATACCACATGAGGAAGGATTAGAATTATACCATCAAAGCCTTAGGGAGGCTGGGACCCTAAGTGATGACAAGGGTAATTTGTTGGTTGAGATGATGGACATCATTCAGAGAAATAATTTCCTCTATTTTGAAGGGGAATTTTTTTGACAGACCACAGGAGTGGTGATGTGTGCCAAACGTGCCCCTGTTTTTGCCAATGTGGTCTTGACTGAATGAGAAAAAAAAGTTATGTATTCTCCTCCCCCTATTGGGCAAAAGTTGTGTTTTTAAGGTTCCTGGATGACAAACTTATTTTGTGGGCAGGCAATGAGCATGAAGCAAATGAATTTGTAGATTTCTTTTTTAACACTACAACACAATATTTGAGATTTAACTTTAAATTGCATGCAACAAGAATTAATTTTTTGGATATCCAATTGGACAAGGAAAATGGTGGCCTGTGATCTACTGTCTTTAGAAAAGAGACCTATTTTAATGCACTTTTGCACTTTGATAGCTGTCACCCTATACATCAAAAATGAAGCGTTGTCTAGGGCCAGATGATCAGGATTTCATGCCTGATCAGTGATGACTCATTATACCTTCAGGAAATGAACAACCTCATTGGGATGTTTAAGACCAGGGGCTACCCCACATGTTTCCTCTCTAGGATAATGAAGGAAGTTAAGAGAGGAAGGGCAACAAAATTTGCACCTATTTTGAATATGATGGAGAGGGTAATGAATGACACAGGGCAGACATCCTTTGGGGGAGATGTTATGGTAATGCAGTACAACCACTTAACACCCCAGCTGTTAACGAAATTATGTGCTATTTGGGAAAGTGCCTTCGACATCAACCTCAAGAGTTTGCATCCTAGCTTACTCTTGAGGTCGACATTGACCTCAAGAGTAAGCTAGGATGCAAACCCAGCCTATGGTAAGGGGCATAATATTAAAGAATTGTTGGAAATACAAGGTAGGACACCGGACAAATTGCAAAGGTCCCAAATGATTAAATGTGGGGCCTGTAATTGGTGTAAATTCATCAATGATGGATCATATGTTGAGATTGACGGCTACTATAGCAACCTCCAATGCCCAGGGTGATGCAATTGTAACACTGATATGGTAGTGTATGTTGTAACCTGCACTACATGTTCAGGAGTTTATGTGGGTAAAATCACGAGGAGGTTGAGTGATAGGACTGCCGAGCATACTAGAGACATTAGGAACAGGAAGTCAACTAGTGCCCTGTATATGCAAAGCATTAACTGCAGCAATTTCAAAAGGTTCATATTTTTTGTCATTGATCGAATTTACACAAACCAGAGAGGGGAGGGACCCCAAGCTGGACATTGAAATCAAGGAAACCAAATGGCAGTTAAGACTGAATGCCAGGGTTGAGCTGAGATTGAATGACAGTATTTCTATTTCTTCTATTTTAAAGCATAGAAGGAAAGAGTGTTAGATATGATAGTATTAGTAATGAGTTCACACAATAATAGAAATATGTGGAATAATGTTATGTGGAGTTAGGGGAATTTTTATGGCTTGCACCAATTTTTTTGCACTTGATGTTTTGGATTATATATTTTTATATATTATATATTTTATATTGATGTCTTAGTTTGATGATACTGGCATTTTTAGTGATTTGTTTATATTGATGTTTCACTGTTTTTTTAATTTTTTCTCTGGATTGTCACTAGTATTATTATCTCACTGATTAGGAGGTTAACTTTAACAAGTATTCATTATCTTGATGTTTTATTAGAAAAAGACTGCGTTAATAGGATATATACATCCAAAATGTACTGGAAACCCACTTATTCTAAAATGTTTTTACAATTTACTAGATCCCACCTGCTCTGTCAGAAAAAAATCAGTTGTAAAAGGACAATTTGTTAGAGCAGCCAATATAACAACAGGTTTAAAGAATTTCTAGCTGAATGTGGATTATTGAGTAAGATGTTTCTAAGGAGAGTTACCCTAGAGATTTCATCAAGAATCTTAGAGACAAAGTTGTTTTAAAAAGACATAATAACTACTTTGTTCCTATTTTAACTACAAATGGTACTGAACTACTTGCACATATTGGAAATCATTGTCCCCCAATGGTGCAGAGTAACAATCAGAATTATGCCATGTCTTTCATTACTACTTTTAGTAATGACAGTTTTATGGTTAGACATATCATTTAAAAAAATTGTGTGATTTTAAATGAAGATCGAGTGGTTGAGAAGAAATCAGAAAACAAACCTAATTTTATTTATAAGAAGGAATTTAATTTTAAGAATGTAATTGAACTTACTTATAATACTAGGGTAGGGAGCCAGGAGTGTATGGGAAAATGTGGTTGTTGCTCCCTTTGTAAACACATTCACACACGTAAACCTTTTAATATTAATGGATACATTTTTATTATTTGGGGCAAATTTAATTGTAATACTACAGGCATTGTATATGCAGCATTGTGTCAGAGCTGCTTGGCATTCTAAATTGGGAAGACCAAATGAAGATTAAGGGACAGGATGTATGAGTATTATTGTGAAATCAATAAGAATAAAAGTACCAATGCCTTATGCTAGCATAATTTAGAATATCAAGGGCATCACTTTAAAGTTTTTGTCATTGAAATAGTAGCATGCAATGTAAGAGGTACAGCATGGTCACTTCAACTAGAAAAACAGGAACTTTATTGGATATTATATTTTAATGCAATTGGTTGGCCTGGCCTTAAAGACCTAGCATCCATAGGATGTCTTTTAAAACTTAAAGCTCAATTGAGATAAAAAACTCCTTTTATAGGTATGGATTTTATATTATTATAAGCATTGTTTTAATTTGTGTATTTGTTCATTGCTTTTTGTAGTATTGGGGTGCCTTAAGGGTTTGTGATTTGTAGTGTTTTCTGTAATTGGTAAATTGATGTTATCGTGTCACTGTTTTAACCCTATTTAAACCCATATTTCTTTAATGATGCTAAATCGGATGTAGTCTCATTTATATGTTTTTTGAGACAAAAGTGCTTGCTTGTTTATCTGTATGATTTATTAAATAGTGTGCCATTTCTGAAGGTCTCTATTCATTTCTGTTACAGTTTGTGAGCTTTGTTTAGTAATATTATGAGACACTTTGGAACATCGTTAGATAATTCCCTTATCCTTTGGTCATCATATCACAACAGTGATTAGGACATCCTTCTGTTTAGCACAGCTGTTCACAAAGGATATCTCCTCTACATCCAAAGAACTTCTTACTCCACTATATTCCACACTGATCAGGTCCAAAATTGAATACAATGTCCCCTTTGCAATGTATATTAGTAAACATGTCAAAGCAGCTGGAGAGATCCCAAAGGTTCATAACAAAAAATAATCACAGGCCTTAAAATCCTGAGTTACCAAGAGAAGCTGGAGGCTTTGACCCTATACTTAATGTCCTATAAGAGGGATCTGTACCTTGTCTCCTAGGCCATTAGGAATATGGCAAGCCAAGACCTTGTATCACTGCAAATCAAAAGTCCAGCGAACACTAGGACCAGAAATCTGAACCTGCTTTAGCAAATAAAAATATCACTATGGAAAGACAGAATTGTCACAAAAATATCTTGTACAGTGTAAAAAATGCTATGCATATTTAAAGGTAACAGCTGATAACACTGGTGATCTGTGTTCCTCATGTCAAAAGTTGGACGATTTGCTTACCATTGTTAGAAGTAAATCTAGACTTACTGATGATGATTGCACTTGTGCAATTGGCACGGCTTGGAGAACTGTTGTTTCATATATTAATGATTAGACTGATGAACCAAATAATGTTAGGCATAGAACAGATAGAACAGATTTAGGAAATTATGCATCTATTTTCTGCAAAGATCATTCCACTCCTATGAAACAAGACGATGCCGCTGACAACTCTGGATTTTTGGATGCAAGTATTCAGCAATCTGAAGATCCAGTTTGTTTAGAAGGAAACAAAAAAAAAGAAAGAAAGAAGATGACAACAAATAACAAGGAAGAAAAAGAATTTGATTAATGACTGCAAAGGAAAGAGAATATGTAATAAAAAGGATTCTGCTTTGTTATGTAACACAAAGGTTACAGGAAATGATGATATTTTTCTATGAGAAAACCTTCAGTCTACAGAAAAAGGCATCATCTTTCCAATGGAGAAGGCAGAAAAAAGAGGCAAGGGGCAGGTGAAAAGGAAGAAATCAAAATTGAATGTGGAAGGATTGAAGAACATTACTGTAAGAAAAAAGAGAAAGACAGATGTTGACTACATGGCTTTAGCTGTGGATTTACAACACCAGCTGGATGAGAATTTAATATACAATGAAATCAGTAGGATTAATAAGATTAATAGTGATGAAGATCTATCCTTTGTAACAATTGATAGAGCAGATATTACTGTATTAGAAGCTGAAGATTCTTCAGAGCTGGCCAGCAAAGATATTCTTGTAATTGGAGATTCAATTATTAGAGGAACTGATATATATATATATATATATATATATATATATATATATATATATATATATACATATATATATATTTGCAGAGATGATAATGATAGTGTTATGCTTGCCAGGAGCGAAAATAGAAGATGTGAGACAAGCCTTGGAATGCCTTAATGTAAGGAAGTACAGATCTGTTTTTATTCATGTTGGTACAAATGATGTCACCAGCAAGGATTCTCTGACCATTAGTAGGGAACTGGCAGCCCTCTTAGATAGTATTGCTTGTCCTGGTGTTAGGACATATTCTTCACAAATCACCTATAGAAAGGAAAGTCAGGTTACTGTAAATTAAATTATTTTTTGGGTAAATACCTACATGGAAAAATTATTCTCTTTTAAAAAATGGAAATGTGTAGAGCATCCAAGCCTTGTTTTGGGCGCACATGTTTTCAGACAGGATGGTGTGCATTTGTCTAGATCAGGGAATAGAATTTTTGCAGCAGATATTTTGCAATATTTGACAAACACTAAGCAGGATTTTTGCTATGTTTGAAATTTAACAGCCCACAGATAGCAACATTTTATGCATTTCTGATGGTTGTTAATGCTAGGAGCTTTAATAATAAAGTTTTTTATTGGAAAATTTGCTACATCCCGCAAGATTGATGTTATTTTTTGTGAAACTTGGTTAATGAACAATGACTGGAAACCAGTTCTGTCAGGGTATAAATGCTTTTACTGTAACAGCCATTCTAATAAAAAATCAGGTGGAGGTAATATGATATGGATTAAAGATAGCTATGAGACCTGTGATTATTACATGTTCAGTGATAATACCAACACTATAGACTGTGTAACTATGACAATAAAGACAACCCTAGAACATATAAAAATTGTTGGCGTATATAGACCACCAAAGTCAAGTGCAGATGACCTAGAGGAATTCATATGTTTCTTGCACGAAACACAGGAGGGAAGAATAATATTAGGTGGGGACTTAAATTTACCAGAAACAGACTGGAATAATATTGATTCTACAACATTAGTAGGGAAATTATTCACAGTGTAAATTCAGGAACAACAATTGCTTCAGATTGTAAAAAAAACTACCAGGGGACAGAACATACTAGAGATTGTTTGTGTTCCCAAAGAAATTACTGTAACTTCAAGTCAAGTTTTACCACCATTGATGTGCAGTGATCATGGAGTTATAAAGGTTACTTTGTTGCTAGATAATTCTCCCAAACTGAAATCTAAGCCAACGCACAGAAGGAAAATTACAGAATATATGGAAGCAAAACAGTTACTATGTAAAACTAAGTGGAGTGAGGTGTTTAGTGGAAAAACTGCAGATGGAATGTGGAAAGTTTTGAAAGATAAATGGTTTGAGTACAAAAAAAAAAAATGTTTAACATCAGAATCTAGGCATACAACATCAGGCGGATATATTTCCATAAGAACAAGATATCTGATTAAAGTGAGAGACAAAAAATATAGGAAATGGAAGAGAGTTTGAACAACTTTGAAAACTGAAATAAACAAGCTAGACAAACAGATTAAGCATAGTGTGAGACAAGATCAAGAACAATTTGAAGAAAATTTATTTAAAGATATTGAGCATAATAGGAAACCTTTTTATAGATACATAATATGTGGAAGGAGTAAAGACACACAAACTGATAAACTGTCTGCAGAGTCTAAAATGTATTCTTAGACACAACAGATTATAGATATATTTACAAAATCTTATGCAAAACAGTTTGGCTACACAAAAGGGGTGGTAACTTGTCCTAGTGACATCCAGGTAATCCCAGAATCTGGAATCAAATTTGATTATATTGAAAATGAACTGCACAAACTGGATCCAAACAATGCACAGGGAGGAGACCGAATTAGCAACAATGACCTGAGAACACTTCAGCAAAACATACAGTAGCATTGTATCTATTATTCATTGAGTCATATAAATATGGTGAGATTCCTCGAGATTGGAAACATGCGCTTATTAAACCTGTTTTTAAGGGAAAGGGGAGTATGACAAACCCAGAGTCATATAGACCCTTAAATCTACTTTCATGTTGTGGGAAAATAATGGAGATGGTAATATTGGATAAGTTATTGTCATTACTGGATAGGTTGGGACTTGAAACCATATATCAGCATGCATATGTTGAAAACAGATCTATTACCACCTTTAACATTATGTTCTATAACAATATAATAACAGCTATGAATGAAAAATTGTGCTGTCTTGTAATTTATATAGCTTTAACTTTAGCATTTGATAGCATCATACACATAACACGCATCAATAAATTAGTAGAACTAGGTATTGATGTATTCTTGATAAGATGGATAGCTGCATGGCTTACAAATAGGACATGGCAAGTATCATACAGCAACTGAACAGGGAAATCCTTGGACTCTGTCCTAGGCTCTTACTTGTTTAGATTGTATCTTTCAGACCTAACTTTTTCAGGTGTTCTACAGTCTATATGCAGACGACTTGAAATTGGGTAAACTGATAACATATGTTACAGATAAGGCATGTCTGCAAAATACCTTGACTAAATTAACCATTTGGGCACAGGAGAATAATGTGCTAATAAATACATCCAAAATTAAGCATATGAGATTAGGTAGACATAAACTGAAAGGTGAATATTTAATACAGCACACAGTAATTGAAACTGTAGACTCATTTACAAACCTGGGTATATGGGTAGATTCAGGTAAGAGTTTTTCTAATCAAATCAACCAATTGGTTTATGATAATTATAGAACTATAGGTTGCATAAAAAGATTTATAAAGTCTAGGAAATCAAAAATAATGAAGTCATTGTTTGTTAGTTACATTAGACTCAAACTTGAGTATGGAATAACAATATTGAAACCCTATAAGAAAACAAACATGAGTAAACTGGAAAGAATACAATGGAAATATACCAAGGGTATTTATGGATGTGGAAATTTAAGTTATTATGAAAGACTAAAAGATCTGAACTTGTACAGTGTCTCTTACAGATACCTAAGAAGAGATCTTATTCTGGTATATAGGGCATTAAGTGACAACTACCTCTGGGAATGTTTGGGGTCAACAAAAAGCACTGGAGAATCATCAGACAACCTGTGTAGAAGATTCTATAGCAATGAGAAGTGTACTAATTGGTTCTCTGACAGAGTAGCTGATGCATGGAATAGACTACCAAATTACATTAAAGCAAGTACTAGTTTAGATATTTTTAAGAACAGCCTGGATGCTTATTATGGGAACAAGTGTTTTGGTATAATGGCAAGTTAGAAGGGCATTAATGCGCATGCTTGAAATATTTGTATGCATGTATGTACACAATAACTACCCCTTTTTTGGACCAAATATCCACTCCAAACTAAGAAATGTGACACCCTATCTTCCTTTAAAGGGAATTATACAAATGGATGGGTATTCATAAATTCATCCCCAACATGACCAGCCTACTGTTCTTTGAAAAAGGTGGTAAGGTCTAAGAGTGGGTATTGGTAAGATGTAAATGGTGACAAGGCCCAGTTGCCTTGAATTTTCAATGATTCTATGATTCTATTGTATGTTTAGTATATATTATGCATGTTACATGTGAGATACATAGATATATATACCTATATGTGTGTGTGTGTGTGTGTGTGTGTGTGTGTGTGTGTGTGTGTGTGTGTGTGTGTGTGTGTGTATGTGTGTGTGTGTCAGAACAAGAGAGAAACGTAGATAAGCACACCAATTCCAACATCACAAATGAATTCCAAAAACATATCTGACCTTCTAATGGTACACAGGAATTCTTATTATTCATTATAGACTGGTTTCACTGTTACCCACAAATTCATTAGTATGATAATACATCAAGAACAAGTGATTACTTATTTATTTACCAGAAAGTCTGACTAGGACAGAGCCCATTTTCAGCAGAGGCCCAGGGAAAAATATTCCAGATGCATGCCTTTGGAATGGGGGAGGAACCTGGAGCAAACCCACGCAAATGCAGGGAGGAGAAGCACACTCTGCACAGAAGGCACCCCAGTCGAAAATCGAACCAGAGAACCTCTGGCTGTGAAGTGACAACACTAACCGCTCACCACTGTGTTCCCCTGTCATTATTAAATTGGGTCATATTACCAATGTTAATGAGATTTAAAGAAACATTTACATAACAGTTGTCAAATGCTTTATACAACATGTTTGTTCTTATAAAATAATAAGCTTATTTCTATTTTTTTTTTTTTGAAGCTGGGTTTTATTTTTTCGTCTTCAAAATCATTCAAGCAGGACTTTCACAAAGATGTAAATAATACCCCCTCTATATTCACAAAAAGCATCTTAGCAAGTACTTTGCTCATTAAGTCTGGGGAAAATAATGTTAAAGTTAAAATATTCAATTGTACTCTTTAGTAGCAAGTCTTTCTAAAGAGAGAGGTGGAGATAGTCCCCCACAAGCACATGAACACAACATATGGCACTACCAATTAATTATAGGTTCATAGGTTCATAGGTAGGTACTAGGCTATCGGCCCAAGGGCCCATGTAAGCCTAGCCAACAAGGTTCCTTGGCTTACGCCACCCAAGAAAGTTATTTTCCTGTGCCACTGTCGAGCATAGACACAGAAGTGATCCCCGGGGTGTATTTCCTATTTTCCATCCACTCATCAAGATTTTTCTTGAAGAGTGCTAATGAAGAACTTTACTTGACATAGATGGGTAGCCTGTTCCAGAGTATGGGAAGTCTCTGGGAGAGGAATCTATCCCTCCAGCATGTCCTGTTTATTGTGGTGACAATGGTTAGGTCCCTAGAGCATGTAGTTTGTAGGGATTGGGATTTCTTTAGGTGTAGCATGTCCAACAGCTCTGGGTTTGACATAGCTTTATATGTTAGGCAGAGATCACCTCAGAGTAGGTGATATGCTATGGAGTAAAGCTGGAATTTTTTGAGATGGTCAGTGTAGGGCATTTGTTTGAGGCAGTAATCTTCTTTGTGAGGTACGTCTGTGGCCTTTCCAGCTGCTGCAGATGTCTTGTGAGGTACATTCCAAAAGGGGCATCGTACTCTTTAATGGGCCTAATGAGTGTCAAGTAGAGGGGAACAATGACCTCATTTTTCCTGGATGAGAACCCTTTTATGATGAGGTGTGCCACATAGAAGGACTTCCTGACTACTTTGGTAATGTGACTATCAAAGGAGAGACTACTGTCCACCTGGGTCCCAAGGTCTCTTATCACACATTCCGTGTTAAGTAAATTGCTGCCTATGTGGTAGTTCATGGGTACAGAGTTTTTACCAGTGGGGATGACACTGCACTTTTTGGCATTGAGCTCGAGGCCATGGTTCTGACACCAGGCATCTGTCTCAGCGAGGCCCTTCTGTAGGATGTCCACATCATTTGGGGACTTGACTATGGCTCCTAGTTTACAGTCATCTGCGAACTTCATTAAGCAGAGGCCTTCTGTGTTAGCCTGTACTTCAGAGAAGTAGATACCCAACAGGAGAGGTCCCAGGACGGAACCCTGTGGTACTCCACTTGTCACTGCTTTGAGGTCAGATTTGGAGGCTGCAACTTTTACAGTGTGGGTTCTGTCAGTGAGCCATTTGGTAATCCATCTTGTGACATAGGGATTTATACCTAGTTTAGTGAGTTTAGCTATAATTCCAGAATGGGGGATGGTGTTGAAAGCCTTGGCGAGATCAAGATAGGCTGTGGGAACCACCTTACCCTCATCTACGGCTTTGGTGACTGCCTCAAAGAAGTCAATCAGGTTCAGGAGACATGATCTGTCTTTCACAAACCCAAACTGGGTAGGGTCCAGAGTTTGGAGGTTACCAATGTCTTTGTTTATGAGTTCCATGATGATACCTTCCATGGCTTTGCAGACCAGACTCGTTAGGCTAATAGGTCGATAGTTCCCAGGATCAGTGGTGTCTCCCCCTTTGTGGAGTGGGATAACTGTTGATGTGCACCATTCAGTGGGCACAAAGCCTGATACGAGGCTATTACTGAACATGGTGCTTAAGTGGGAAGCCAGTTCATTCTGAAGTTTGTGTAAAATGCAACCTGGGATGTTGTCTGGTCTCATGGATTCTGTGTTTTTGGCTTTAGAGACTGCAACTTTTACCTGCGTAGTTGCGATTACAGGGAATCTGCATTCTTCTTGTATAGATATGGACCCTTTAGGGAGTGGGGGGGGGTAAAGCTAGCACTGAACCTATCTGCCAGGATGTTGGCAATATCAGTTGGTTTTGTAATTTTCGTGCTATTGTGCTGTAACTGAGAGCAGATCTGGGTGTTGCCATCGAAATTCTTGACATAG
The DNA here is from genome assembly GCF_019279795.1 of Protopterus annectens. NCBI lineage: Eukaryota > Metazoa > Chordata > Ceratodontiformes > Protopteridae > Protopterus > Protopterus annectens. Next base: position 609,736,448 of record NC_056729.1, on the reverse strand, counting down.
CTATAGAATGCTTTGTATTTGTCCTTAGAATTAGTGGCAATTTTGTTTTCATAGCTAGCTTTGGAGGATCTTATAAGGGATCCCAGCTTCTTACTGAGGCTGACCAGGGATCTCCTCCACTCATGGGATTTTACTCACTTTTGCAACAGCTTCTTCCTTCTGTTGTACAGTTTGTTTATGGCAGGGGACCACCAGATTGGCTTCCTTTTTTTGGAGGATAGCATCTTGGGTCTGTTTGGGATAGCATGATCCATGCACTTGTGTAAGTGCTTATAGAGTGCATTTGTGTAGGATTCAGCAGTTGTAACTGTATTGTCCATCTCCATGGGTGTCATGAAGTTCATCACTTCTGTCTTAAAAAGCATGAAGTTGGCTTTGGAGAAATGTTTTACCATGGTTTCCTTAATGGGGGGTGGGGGCGGGTTGTGGATATCAAGGGTGATTATCTTATGGTCGGATTGGACCAATGAGGAGTTGACTTCAGGTGTGGAACAACGGTCACTCATGCTGGTAATCACTAGGTATAGGATATTGTTGCCCCTGGTGGGGGTGTGGATAAGTTGATCCAGGGCATTGGAGTTTATGAATTCCAGAAAACGTTGAGCTAAGGAGTTGGTACATGAGTAGTTTTCCCTGTTAATGGTGGGGTAGTTGAAGTCGCTCATTATTAGGGTGTTTGATTGAACCCTAATATTTTCCAGTACATCAAGAAAAGAGGAGTGGGAATCCTGGGGCATGGTGGGGGATCTGTAGCAAGCTACAATTTGGATTGCAGTTTTGCCCAGAGTTAGTTGCACTTGGATAACCTCGGATGCATTATGCTGAGCAACTAGCCTGTATGTGTGGATATCCTTAATGAATATGGACACACCTCCACCTTTGGTGTTTCAGTCCAGGTTACATGGCCAAAAAGTGTGGTATGAGTTATAGCCTGATAGTGCAGGGGTGCTCTCTGGATCCTTGAACCAGGTCTCAGTCACTGTACAGATATCGATGTTCGCCATTTTAAGGAGTGTCTCGAGTGTGTGCATTTTGAGATTTAGACTTCTAGCATTGAGTAGCATCACCCTCAGTTTTTGCTTGCCTGTTCCTGTTATGGTGGTGAATTTATCACTTGAACCTTGCCTAAAAAAGGCACTATAGGGGCAGCAAGAGCTTTAGCCAGTATCCGGAATCCTAGGGGCAACAGGTGCTGGCCATCTGTGGCAAAGCATCGGGGTCTGTCGACCATGTCATCCCAAGCAGACAGATACTGGATTCCCTTAGAATGACACCAGAAGCTTAGCCAATTGTTGAAGTCAATCATTTTGTCCTTGTACTGTGGTATCATGCTGGGCAATGGCAGAATGCTACTCAGGGCTAGGGTCATACCTGACTGAGCTACAAGATCGGAGAGATCTTCCATGTCTCTTTTCATGTAGTCCAGGGAGGTACACCTCAGGTCATTCACACCAACATGGACAATGACAGAGTCATATTTGTACTTGTTGTGGAGTGACCTGAGTGAGTGGGTTATGTGGAGGATCCTGGCACCCGACAGGCGTCTGACAGTAACCTTCTCCTTGTTTAGCCTGGTGAGTGGGACATCAGTGTGCCTGACTATAGAGTCCCCTATGACTAGTGTGTGTTGGGTACATTGTTTTGTCTTATTGGCTGTGGTTGAGTGGCAGACTGAGTCTGTGGGCTATGTGTCATTTGGGTTGTGTTGGGGGATGGAGGTTGCTTGCGTTTCTGCTTTGGAGGTCTCTGTTGCTTAGACAGATTATTACTGAGAGCCTCCGTGAATGTTTTTGTGTTACTATGTGTGGATTTTGGTGGTGTAGATTTAGTGAAACTATGTGATGAGTGTGGTGTGGTGCAAATGTTTACCTTCTCCTCATGACTGTCAAGTTCAGTCTTGGTTGGAGAGAGCTTTACCTCCAGTTTGGCTAGATAAGTGCATCTCTCACAGGTTATAGTGTTGGGTGGTAGGAGGAGAGGGTTGTCTGTGTACATGAGGCAATTTCTACATTACCTCAAGATGCCCAGATTCATCAGATAGACAGGAGAGAACACTTGGAGCTGACCCTTGGACATGCCCGAATAAAAAACTATTTTCCTCTAGATAAGTGAGGAAAGTGAGTACAAGAGTTGTTTTTCTCTAAGCGAGTGAGAAAAGTAAGTACAAAAACTGTTTTCCTCTAGGTAATGAGGAAGGCTGAGTGCTATAATAATTAGTAGCTTATTTAGTGCTTACAAGTTCTGAACAAGTGCTGAGCATGAATAAGCAAATTTAAGTGCTAAAACTAAGAATCTGTATCTGCACTAGACGAGTTACAGGACAGGATCAAGTGCAAATGCAGGCTTTCAAATCAGAAAGAAATTATGAGTTTTTCATTAATCTTTCCATAGCTCAGCAGTTCTTTATATATTGAGTTCATGCAAAATATCTATGTAGTAGAAGTAACCTACATGAAACATATACCACAACAAATCTGCTTGTTTTTTAGTTTTTAATAAACTTAGATCATCACATGTCTAATAAATTAACTCTTACATAACAATTGTATTCCACTGAATAAATATTGCATCCTAAATACAAATTTCAGATTGCTTTACTCTTGCCCACACTTTTATATCTAAGCTCAACAAAACACTACATCCAAACACATATCCATATAGATATCCCATAGAAATCCACACTAGACTACAATCTTTACTTGAAAGCTATCCTCATGAATACTTAACGCTTCAAGCCACAAAATCATTTGATATTATATATACACAAATACTCTCATGCTCAGACACACACACACACACACACACACACACACACACACACACACACACACACACACACACACACACACACACACACACACAACATCTCACTTTTTTATATTTGTCTACCTTGTTCCAGTGACATGCATCACATCCCAATGGCATATTCTCAAGAGATGATCATCATAAGTGATTCTGATATTGGCTGGCAACTTAATGCATGTTAAAAACTCTCTCCCCAAATACAGTTTTTCAGCATCACACAGATAATCAACCTTCCCCCAAAAACAGGCAAAACTGTAGTTAGACAGAATATGCTTGACTGAGTACTTGTGTAACACCCACAAAGTTCACATCAGTGGGCACCCTGTCTGACTCATTTAATGAACACTCTCCTATCCCTTGCTGCCTGAAAGTTCAGTATAACAGCCACATGCTACACATTTAGTGTCGTAATACATACGGCTTCAGTGAGTCTGCCTTCATGCTTTCATTGCTACACTAAGAGCCATTAACTTGTAGTCTCTTAGGCCTCTCAGCTTAGACCTGGTTACCTTCTTCAATATATTGACATACACAGGTTTTGGGCTGTATGTAAGATCTATAAGAGTAGTTACAAGATGGAGGAGAATAGAGCTGTAAAGTATTGAGGGAGAAGGTGAAGTTAGGTGATATAACTAGAGGTGCTACATTTGTATTCTCATTGTATAAGCAGGTAGGCTCTAAACTGGGGCCATAATTTAGAAGAAGGGTTTGTCAGAGTTTAGAAGCTAGAACTGATAAATTGTGATTAGTACAGTGAACATTTGTTTTGGGAATTTGAAAAGCTAGATGTGAGTGGTAGTAACTCCAGAAGTTGTAAGAGGGAAAGTTATGAAACTGTTGGTTGGAAAGGGGAGTGAGGGTATCCTGCTTTTATAGTTTAAATACTTATACTCCTTTTAGCTGTTCCCCTTAGGGGTTGCCAAAGTGGATCATCTGTTTCCATTTCTTCCAGTCCTCTGCATCTTGCTCTATCAAACCAACCACTTGCAAGTCCTCTTTCACCACATCCGTAAACCTTATCTTAGGCCTTCCTCTTTTTCTCTTACCTGTCAGCACCATCCTTAGCATCCTTTTCCCAATATACCCAGCATCCTTCCTCAGCACATGTCCAAAACAATGCAATCGCACCTCTGTCTTATTTTCAAAACCGTCCAACCTTTGCTGCCCTCTAATATACTGATTCCTAATCCTATCCATCCTCATCAAACCCAATACAAATCTTAACATCTTTAACTCTGCCACCTCCAGTTCTGACTCCTGTCTTTTCATCAGTACCACTGTCTCCAACCCATAGCATAGCTTGTCTCACTAGCTTCTTGTAGACCTTCCCTTTCACTCTTACTAGTACCTGTCTGTCACAAATCACTTTACTCTTCTCTGCCCACTCCACCTTGCCTGTACTCTCTTCTTCACCTTTCTTCCATACTCACCATTACTCTGAACTCTTGATCCCAAGTATTTAAACTCATCCACCTTCACCAACTCTACTCCCTGCATCCTCACCATTCCTCTATCCTCCCTCTCATTTGCACACAAATATTCTGTCTTAGTCCTGCTCACCTTCATTCCTCTCCTCTCTACAGCATATCTCCACGTCTCCAGTGTTTCCTCAATTTTCTCCGTACTCTCACTAGAGATCACAATGTTATCCTCAAATATAGTCCACAGGGACTCCAGTCTGATCTTGTCTGCCACCCTGTCCATCACCATTGCAAATAAGAAAGGGCCCAGAGCTGATTCTTGATGTAATCCCACTTCCACCTTGAACGCATTCTTCATTCCAACTGCAGACCTCACCACTGTCACACTACCCTTGTACATATCCTGTACCACTCCTGACTTCCTCATACAATACAACAACTCCTCTCTAGGCACCCTGCAATATGCTTTCTCTAATTCCACAAAGACACAATGCACCTCCTTCTGACCTTGTCTATAATTCTCTATCAACACCCTCAGTATCTTGCATCTGTAGTGCTCTTTCCTGACACGAAACCATACTGCTGCTCACTAATCAGCACCTCCTTTCTTAACCTAGTTTTCACTACTCTTTACCTTAACTTCATGCTGTGATTGATCAGTTTGTATCCCTCTGTAGTTACTACAGCTCTGCACATCACCCTTATTTTTAAAAATCGGTACCACAACACTTCTTCTCCACACCTCAGGCATCCTCTCACTTTTGAAGATTTAATTAAACAATCTGGTTAAAAACTCCACTGCCATCTCTCCTAAATACCTCCCTGATTCCACAGGTATGTCATCTGGACCAACAGCCGTTCCATTCTTCATCGTCTTCATAGCTGTCCTTACTTCCTCCTTGCTAATCTGTTGTACTTCCTGATTCACTATCTCTACATCATCCAACCTTTTCTCTCTTTCATTCTCTTCATTCATCAACACCTCAAAGTACTCTTTCAATCTGCTCAACACACTCTTCACTTGTGAGTACATTTCCCTCATTATCTTTTATCACCCTTACCTTCTGCACATCTTTCCCACCTCGATCCATCTGTCTAGCCAATTGGTACAGGTCTTTTTGTCCCTCCTTAGTGTCTAACCTTTCATACAGCTCTCCATATGCCTTATCCTCAGCCTTCGCCACTTCTCTCTCAGCCATATGCCTCATCTCCTAATACTCCTGTCTACTATCTTCATCTGTCTCACAATCCCACTTCTTCTTTGCCAACCTCTTACTCTGTATACTCTCCTGTACTTCCTCGTTCCACCACCAGGTCTCCTTGTCCTCCTTCCTCTGTCTAGATGTCACACCAAGCACCTTTCTAGCTGTCTCCCTTATCAGCTCTGCTGTAGTTACCCAGCTATTTGGTAACTCTTCACTGCCACTCAGTGCCTGTCAGAACTCTTCCCTGAACTCCATCTCATAATCATCCTTTTCAACTTCCACCATTTGATCCTTGGCACTGCTCTCACAATTGTCCTCCTCTTCTTGATCACCATCATCATCCTACAGACCACCATTCTATGCTGCCTAACTACACTTTCCCCAGTCACCACTTTACAGTCTCCAGTCTCCTTCAGACTATCCCTCCTGCATAGGATATAATCCACCTGTGTGCATCTTCCTCCACTCTTGTACATCACCCTCTGCTCCTGCCTCTTTTTAAAATATGCATTCACCACAGCAATGTCTATCCTTTTCACAAAATCCACTACTGTCTGACCTTCTGAATCCCTCTCCTTAACACCATACCTACTCATCACTTCCTCATCCCTTCTGTTCCCTTCACAAACATGTCCATTGAAATCCACTCCAATCACCACTCTCTCACCCTTAGGTACACTCACCACCACTTCATCCAACTCACTTCAAAATTTTTCTTTCTCATTCATTACGCACCCACCTTGCGGAGCATATGCACTAACAACATTCATCATCACCCCATCAATTTCCAACTTCATAAACATCACTCTGTCTGACACTCTTTTAATCTCCAAAACACTCTTGGCATACCGTTCCTTCAAGATAACCCCTACCCCATTTCTCCTCCCATCCACACCGTGATAGAACAATTTGAACCTGCCTCCAATACATCTGGCCTTACTTCCCTTCTATCTAGTGTCTTGTACACACGATATATCAACCTTCCTTATCTCCAGCATATCAGCCAGATCTCTCCCTATACCAGTCTTATTTCCAACATTCAAAGTTCCTACCCTCACTCCCACACTCCTAACCTTCCTCTTCTCTTCCTGGCTTCGGGCATACTGGTGGTGATCATTGTTAACCTGGGCCTCAACTGATCTGGTATGGAAATCTGTATTGTTGTCAGCATATGTCATTTGGCAAAAGTTTTACACTGGATACCATGCCTGATGTAACCCTCCCCATTTATCCAGGCTTGGGACCTGCACAAAGAAATACACTAGCTTGTGCATCCCCAGTGGCTGTTTTTTTATAGTTTAAATACTAGTGATCCTAATAGAGGTCTGCTCTTTGTTTAATGAGTAACCAGTTGGCCCTTTTAATGAAGATACAGTGCTGCTCAGGTTTTGGGGACTTGGTTATAAATCAGCAGAATTTGATGGTTTTGGACTGAATGACTGTGGAGTTGCTTATTGATACAGTGGTAATAAGTGGAGGACCATATTCAGGATGGGGAAATAAGATACACTTGGCTATAACTGCTCTGGAAAGACGTGTGATAGATTCTGCAATCCCCCCCAAAAAAAATTCAGTTTATTTTTGTTCTATGTTTTTTTCAATGTAAACATGAAGATTTAAGGTTTATCTAGCCAAGTAACAAGGCATTTGAAAGTAGGTGTGATGTTAGTGGTATGATTATTTTGATGTTTAATGGTCAGTGTACACAGAATATTTTCTGGCACATCACAAAATCATGGTTTTAGATTTGTTGAGGTTAAGAAGGAATGTTTTGGTACTGAGCCATTTGATACAAGATAGAAGATCTTGGAGCTGGTTCTGTAAATTGTAGTGGCTGGATTTATAAATTAACATGTCTCCTGCATATGAGTAGTGGGGGAGTAGGTCCATTCCAAGTTTATTTAGGAAACTAGACAGAAGGAGTTTTGAGAGACACTGATGAGAGCAGAACCTTCTGCAGAGAAAGCAGAGCCAAATTTTACTCAAAGTCCTTTTGGTAAGAAAGTATTTAAACCAGTCAGCAACCTGTGGGCTAATGCCCATTTTAGCCATGTGTGACAGAAGAATGATCAGTTCAAAAGCCTTAGTGAGGTTGATGTAAAGGGCCCCAGTTAGGTTACCATTGCTCATGTTGCCAGGAATGCCATTTCTTAGAGACCACAGTATGGTCATGCTGGCCCTGCCTGACTAGAAGTCATATTGTTTTGGGGAGAGTATGCTGATTGTATATGATTTTTTTCAAGACTATTACCTGTTATTGTCAATATAGAGATGGGCTGTAAATGCACAACTGTAATGGTTTGGATTGTTTGGGGACTGGTCTAACTAGAGTTGATTTCTTGATAATGGCCTTAGTGGTTGAGGCAAGGCGTAGGTTGAAGATGTGGAACAGAGGGCTTATTATGTGTTTTCAGTAATGGAAGAAGATCTGTGGGAAAATAACAGAGCCAAAAGGGGAATCAAAAGTGATTTGTTCAAACAGGACCGGCCTTTGGTCAACTGGTGCCCTAGGCAAAAGGTCTCCACAGCATCCCATAACACAACCATGTGGCCCCATCCTGGTCTACATACACCATCCAGATTACTGGAAAAATGCCTCTGTTAGAGCGACTCCCTAGGTGGCCACCTAGTTGGCCTATGCCTAAGGCCGGCTATGTGTTCAAGTATAGGCAATATGTCTTTGTGTTTACTTTTTTAAAGTAGAAGGGTGGGAGACAATTGGAAGGAGAGAGTGGGTAAGTGAGGTGTGATGAGAGGCTTAATGTCAGTGGTGGTAGTTTCTTAAATTCACTAATGAAGTAAGAGGCAGAAAAGGGGTGTTATTGATACTGTCTTGGTTGTTGTTACTTTTGGGTGGTTTTATGGTTAGAATGTTCACCTCCTGCCATAAATGTTTAGGTGAGTGCAGTAATGAGCCAGGTTTGAAGATTAAACATCTGGTTTTGTGCTTTATTTTAGCTTGCATAGTAATGTTACACAGGGTAGTGAGTTGAATTGAGGTCAATGTTATGAGATTTGTTTCCATTTTGTCCAAGCCTTGCCATTTAATTTCATTATGTGTTTTAATTCTTTGGTGAGCCAGTCAGTTGTATTTTGTTTGAAAAATCTAGTAACTAATGGGACTGTACATATTCTGGGAAATGAGAAGCATGTGGGTAAGGTTTTTTGATGCTATGTTTGCATGTTATGAGGACAGAATATGTGATCAGACAATAGAGGGGAGGTGGGCTTTAAGTCTGGTTATGTTGTTTTGTGATTTGGGTCTGAAGCTAATTAGTATAGAGGGTCATTTTATTGAAAGGTTATGAATGGATGGTGCAGTGGTGCATTAGTTAGAATTGTTGCCTCACAGCAAGATGTTCTCTGGTTTGATTCTCAGCTGGGGTGCCTTCTGTGCAGAGTCTGCATGTCCTCTCTGTGTTTGTATGGATTTCCTCCTAAGACATGCATCTGGTGCATTTCTCCCCAGGTCTCTGCTGAAAATAAGCTCTGTCCCAGTTAGGTTTTCCCAGAAAACCAATGTTAAATTAAATAAATGGTGAAGATAAAAGGGCTGTTGTCACTGAGGGGGTAGTGAATGGTGAAATATGAGATATTAGTGAGTTGGCTGGTTATTAGCAGGTGAATGGTGATTAGGTTAGGACTATTTTTTTCTGTAATGAGATGGATGAGTTCAAGATCTGCCAAGAGGTTGCTCACATCATTACAGTGTCATCCAATAAGTTTAAAATGAGTGTTTTTTTTATTTATGGGGATGTAGCATGTAAAGTTATGAATGAGTTATTTGAATCAGAGAAAGGAGGATGGATGGGTAGTGGTAGGCTACAGCGATGAAAAGAGCACTGTTAGGTTTTAATGGAAGTTTTATCAGTAACCAGTTAAGGCCAGAAACACAGCTGGCATTAGCTTGGGTAATGATAGCTGTCTTCAGATGAGATTTGTATAAAAAAGTGTTCCACTGCCTGGCCTATCACCTTGCTTGGCACTGATAAGGTGTTGTAGCCAAGAAAGAAATGTAAGATATTGGGGTGGGCATTTTTAAGCCAGAATTCTGTAACTGCAGTATTTTTTAGGGGGGGGGCTTGAGTTGAGGAATATACTTACTTGATCTACTTTATTTCTATTGCTTTGAGTATTAATGAGAATGCAAGAAACTGTGACTGGCTTAGGTTTGACATAGAGGAGTTGATATAATATGGCCCGGTTTGGATTTTGAGTGCTAGTTACATTAGAGGTCAAGAGGGAGGAGGTGTAAGTGGTAAACTGAGGGAGGGGGAGAGTCAAAGGTCATGAGCACAAATATGCATGTGTAGTAGGGAGGGAGGAGAGTGGAAGGGCCTTACAGGAATGTGGAGGCAACTTCACTGGTTAAAGGGTGCTGTTTAAGAGTATGTGTGTATGTGAGAGGTAATAGGTAGATTGTAAGTACTGGGGGTGTGGCATAATAGCAGAAGAGTAGTGGAGAATAGATAGATTTATTGTTGTGCTGTACTAGTTAGGTGGGAGTAGAGATAGATGTAAAGAGTTTAATAAAAGATGTGGTAAAGAATATGTCAAACATAATGTGTGGGAGTTGACTAGTGAGTTGTTATCTAGTGTGTGACTGAGCAACAGATCAGAAACATAGTTGTTGAATTAGTAGGAAAATGCTCAGAAGGAAATGCTAAGGACACATGGGTGTGTTTTAGACAATATAAAGCACAGAAACCTGCAGGGTGGCCAAAGATGGCAGTGCAGGTTTAATGAAGCAAACCAGAAAGGAGTTGTGTGGTTGTAGCCAATCACTGTGTACATCTACACAGTGGCAGCTCAATACGGATTGTGTGCCAGCTCAAAAGTAGAGTTGAGAGAACCTCTCTTAATCTGCTTGTATAGTAATTCCCAGCTACAGTTCACAGTGACCATCAGCCCCTCCCCCATTAGACTACCACTTATTTATTCCAAAATAGTGACTATATGGTCTTAAGTTGGAAGACAGCCAACCAGTGGGAGACATCATCCTGTCAGGAAGGAAGAAAGGTCGCTTGGCTCTCGTGGCCATCTGCAGATCATCAGCCTTCATCTGCAATAAAACAAATGTTAATAATGCCTCACAACCATAAATGCTAAAGAAAAACTCCATCCACATGCTCAAGAAGCTGCAGTGAAACTGTCACCCTTGCAGATTGCAAGGCTTTTCTGTATATGACCCTATTCCCAAATCTGGTGGCTATCATGGAACACATCATAGTGATACTTTTTCAACCAAACCCAGCATGCACTTCCATTTATGTTGTACATGCACCTAAAATGCAGTTTTCCATAACTAGATATCCACAGACCTAGGAGAAACACTATATATTATGCTGCAGATATTAGCAGTGCTCAAAAATTTGAAATGTAAACCTGTTAAAAAGAAATGTATCACCCTACTTGTCTCTTGTTTAACTCCCTGTGGCCTAAGAAGAACTAACAGTCTTTGATGCATGTAGAACTTTAGTCTGTGTGCCTGCTAAGTTCTGAAAGATTTCTTAACAATTTTTCTAAACTATGCCTCAAACAAAATGCTAATAATATCTCACAAGCATGCATTCTAAAGGAAAACTCCACCCACATGCCATCAAGAGATACTATCTTCATCTTGGTAGACCCATGCCATTTCATTGGTTTGTACTGTGAATCTAATCGGTCATTAGACCCCCCCCACACACACACACAATGGGAGAATTGGTGTCATCCACTCTCTTCCCACCAGCCAGCCTCCCTTGTGATAAAACTACTACTCCAACTTACGATGTCTAGGTCATATTCAGGGCTTTATCTCTTTACGCTACAGAGCAACGCCCAGAGATCCAAGATCTAAATGTACAAGGCAAGATATATTGATGAAAGGTTTGTAAAATGCACAACAGTTTGGGACATAAAGTATTTTTTCAGGTTTATTTATTATTTGTTTACTGGATAAATGGAGTGGTCTATTGGCCCTTTTCAGCCATGACCCGATCTCAAAGAGCAGACAATACATCATAGTTAATCAACAATATTATATACAGAATAGGTACATAGCAAACTTCAGAACATAATGGAAAGACTGAATACACAAAGAGAAAGATTTAAAAGAATAAAAGATTCAGCCAGAGTGCATTTGGAAAAAAATATTCATATAAAATGCAAGCTAAGATATGCATAAAATACTGTGCAATCATACATATAACACATAAACTCCTATATTCAAAATAGTTGTGTATAAGATACCTCAATAATACATTGAGGAAAAGGTTATTAAATGTATTCTAGTATTCATGATATGGGATGGGATTAAAATATGGTATTCTGTTTCCTAGGCAGGTCCTGGTACATTGCATTGACTGCTAAATGTTTTATTCCTTTAATGATTAGTGCAATATAGTATCAGTTAGTTCCTAGTGGAGTCTTGGCTGAGTTTTGTAAAGTGGTCTTCATCCAAGTAAGGTAATTCATGTTTGGGCACTTCCAGTGGAACATAAAAGAACGCCTTCAGACTTCAAGACAATGGTTTTATAGTTTGGCACTCAGCCAACATCATTTTACAAATACCATACTTGAAGTCATATCAGTTTGCATGTTTAAGCGAATAATATTATCTTAATAAAATAGCACTAGATCACTGCCTGCAGATTCTTGATAACCCAGTCTACCATGTGTGTATGGGGGGGGGGGCAAGACATCTGTCACAGGCATGCACAAAGACTCAAATGTAAAGGCAAACTGTATTTTTGTAGTTATACTGTCAAATTAGTATTATTATTATTTTATTTATGTTTTTGCAGACACATAACTTTATTTCTAACATACTATGATTTACATTTCTGTGACAAATCACATGCATGGTGCCATTTCCAACATAGGTGGCAAGCCCCTTTTTGACTTAAACTTATAGGTTATTCCCTCTCATTATAAATTAGATGTTTGCCCACTACCAACATTCACAATTATATTAATCTTTACCATTTCCATTCACTTTGTCAATATTCAGTTTCCACTCAAACAAGATAACAAATACCCTGATAGATTTTCCAGTCAGTATTATTGTTTTCCATTTTGCCTGATATCTCAGCTGTGCCACCAAAATATTATTCATATCGGTTTGGCAAGGCTAACCCTCCCTTTTCAGTTGGCAAAACCATTTTCTTCCATTGAACTCTCAGCTTCTTGCCTACCCACACATGTTTCTTTATGTCCTTTTTATTCTTTTACAAAATTTCCTGCCTGATCATAACAGAATTACTGAGCCACATAACAGATTTGAAGAACAGCAAACATGTTAACTGTCTGTGTCCCCTGGCCTGCCTATATTAATTGCCAACTTACATTTCTGGATCATTGTTTTTATCTTATTTGCACTTGGTGCTATGTGATTTTAGGTGACTTCCTCAGTGACTTTACTATCTATACTCCTAAGTATCTAAGCTTTTCTTGTTTCAAGAGATACAGGTAATTAACCCTTACATTATTAGAAGGAATATAGTTAATTACTAATGCTTTGGATTTTTGTTTATTTATTTTATAGCCTGAGACTGTTCCAAAACTTCTCAGCAAACAAAAAAAATGTTTAAATCCTCATTTTGGCATGACAGATAAAGTATCACATAATCTGCAAATAAAGATACCCCCCCACCTTCATCCTCTTACAGCCACTCATCTAATTTGCTTGGCTAAGGACTCTAGATACAGTACAAATGGTAGAGGGGAGAGAGGGCAGCCCTGTTGGGTTCCCCTCTTAATTTTAAATGGACTAGAAAGCCTCCCACTTATTTTTACTTTCACCATTGTATTCCTGTATAAACCTTGGATTAAGTCAATAAAACCAAAATTAAATCCTATCCTTCTCAAAACTTCCAAGAGAAAAGTCCACTTTCATCATCAAATTAAATGTTTTCTATCAGCACCAGTTCTTGTCCCTACTTCCTAGCTTCTTCCTGTATAAACTGTGTCTCTAAGGATTTTTAAATCTAGGTGCTTAGGATTACCCTCTCTCTTCCCCCCTTGGCTGAACTGGTGTGACTCAGATTGAACTCTACAGTTCCCTACAAAATGGTGTCTACAGGACTGCAATCAGTTTCTCTCAGCATTTAAACAGATTGAACTCTACAGTTCCCTAGAAAATGGTGTCTACAGGACTGCAGTCAGTTTCTCTCAGCATTTAAACAGAGTAGGTTGCACACAAAAAGCATTTGTTAAGCTTTCACTTACAGTGCTTTGTAATTAAGCAGGTCACCATATTGATCAGCCATAGGGCTCTTTTTTTTCTACTTGAGTGTTTGCCTCCTTCCCCTGTAACTTAAGTAAATTGACTCTTACATTAAGAGCTATAATACTTACCTTATAGCTTTAGGACACCTTAGGAAATCTTGTAAACTGCAATAGCCCCGCTAAGTTCACCCTCGCTGTCGGGGTCTCTTCGCTCCCCTCCCTGCCCCCAATTCTCTCCCGCCACCAGTACCTCCACATTTATAGTACTATAGCCTCTCCCCCACTTTCTAGATCCTATCTGCTTTCATCTGGGATAATTCCACCCACTCCCATTCTTCTGCCTACATTTTAATAGCACCTATTAGCTTTCATCTGGCATTCTCCCATCCCCCTTCCAGTACCTTTACCTCACCACTCTATCTTCTGGTGTTGCATCACCAGGTAAAACAGTTTCTTAACTCACTAGCTGAATTACAGATAATGATATACTCCTCTTTACTACCCCTCTTGTTCGCACCATACCTCCTTACCTTGTATGAAAACCAGTTTCTCATGGGATTTCAGGTCCCAAAAGGCCATACTATCACCCCAGCTGTAAATCCTTCCACCTTCAACCATACATAAAGTACCAGATCCTATCCAACATCTTGTTCAGTCTATAAACATCTCAACCCCTGGCACATTAGCTCTAGATCCAAACACTACCACAAACTAATAAACAAATTCATGAAGTTCATCACCAAGTATAGACTCAACCTAATACTTGGTGGTCATATTCACCCCAACCCTGGCTCACCCACTTCAGATACACATACCCCCTCTACTTGCAATCTAAGCTACAAATCTACAATTAATAGGCCAACTAACTCTCTCCTAGCCTGTCATCTCAATATTAGAAGCATTAATAACAAAGTACATGAATTGCATGCACTTCTGGATGTCCACTCCCCTGAGATTCTCTGTTTATTTTAAACCTGGTTAAAACCTAACACTAAAGACAATGAAGTGGTTACTACCTGGGTACAGCATATGCAGGCTGGATCGTGCTTCGTGGAAGGGGGGTGGGGTAGCTGTACTCTATAAATCTGAGTTGAATGTCACTATAGATGTAATACAACCACCTCAGATTAATAACTCAGAGATTCTTGCCACCAAATTGCAACTTAATAAAAATAAATGTATTAATATCATCTGTATGTACATTCCCCCAGGTAACAATATATCTACACTTGAAGATATCCTGCACTGGCTATCATGTCACTACCCCCAAGAAACCCTACTACTTGGAGACTTTAACATAGACTGGGGCACCTGTTCCTCAGAATCCCCAACCACCCATATTGACCTGCATGCATTTACACAAATTATATCCACCCCTACCAGGATAGGTAAACCTAACCAAAAATAAAGCATGCTTGACTGGGTACTCATAAATAGTCACCCCCAACTGTACACCTCTGGTACCCTCCTTGATGGCCTAAGCGATCACCTTCTCACATATGTAATTAAGCACAAAACCATTAATTCCCAACAACCCTTACTCAGAAAGGTTAGAAACAATAAAAACTTTGACCCTGCCAAATTCCAACAAGAACTAAACTCATGTAATTGGTCTATTCTAAAACACCTCCCCTTAGAGGAAGCAGTAGCATACTTTAACAACAAATTCCTTGAGATCCTTGATTTGCATCCATCTGTTCGTTCAAAGAGAACCAAGGCCAAAACTGCGCCATGGCTTTCTAAAGAGTCTAAACTCAAAATTACCCTTAGAAACAAAGCATGGGCTTTATGGCATTCTTCTAAAGACCCTCAAGATCACATTAAATACAGGCAATCCAGGAAGGAAACCCAGAAATCAGTTTTACAAGACAAAAACAATACTACTGTAATTTACAGACAGTAAATCAAAATAACCCTCAGAAGTTTTGGGCAGGTTTAAACAATCTACTACATCCTGGACAAACTTCAAACCCAATCCCTGCTGCTACTATTGATAAAACCCCTGAAGATGTTTCTGACAGTTTTAACCAATCTTTACTGAGACAATTCAAGTCCTAGCTAGCCAACTACCTCCTAGCTCCCCTGGTCCTGAAAGTAGCACCCCTAGAAACCTACTCGCATTTAGCTTCCAACCAGTCACCACTTCACTTATCCGTACCTTGATCAAAAAATTAAAACCCACTACACTTTCTGCTGATCAACTCCCTGCTGAGTACCTACAAAAATCAGCTGATGCTATTGCTTACCCTGTCTCAATACTAATCAATCGAACCATAGAAGAAGCTAAAATTCCCACCATCTGGAAAATATCCTATGTAATCCCACTTCACAATGGCGGCAGCTCTACTGAATTCTCCAATTATAGGCCAATAGCTATACTCTCTCCACTTGCAAAGATTATGGAAAAATGTATTCATAGACAACTCATGCATCACCTAATCCAGAATCACCTTATGGCAGACACTCAGCATGGCTTCCATCCTCATCACAGCACTACTTCAGCCCTCATAGCCTTTACCAACACCATAAACCATAATCACAACAATAATTATATATCCTCAGCCCTCTTCTTGGATCTTTCCAAGGCATTCGATATGGTTGATCACCAACTTTTAATCCACACCCTGCAAACATTCTGTCTAGATCTAGAGCCCTTCAATGGTTTCAATCCTAGCTGAATGGTCAACAGCAGGCTGTCCTCTGGCAGAACAAACTCTCTAACCTAACTAACACCCTTGGAGTACCACAAGGCTCTATACTAGGGCCCTTGCTGTTCTCCATCTTCATTAATGACCTTTATACTGTCATCCCAAAAGTCAGCTGTATCCAATATACTGATGATTCTACTCTGATTTGCTCAGCCATATCTCCAGTAGAGTTATGGTCAGCTACCCAGACCACCTTTAATACAATAGAAAATTGGCTTTCTGAACATCGTCTGATCCTAAATCCCAAAAAAACTAAAATGCTGTTATTTTCACCAACACATAGGTCTACCGCTTTCACCTTTACCATAAATTCAAATGAAAGCACAATAATCTCCCCTGACCCCTCTACAAAACTATTAGGTGTCACCATAGACAATAATCTAAAATTCGACCTACATGTTAACCAAACTATCAAAACCATCAATAAAAAACTAGGATCACTTTACAGAATAAAAGCCTTCCTAACCCCTCCAGCTAAAATTGCCATAGCTCGCTCTCACCTTCTTTCAACCCTTCTGTATGCATCCCTCTCGAATTTGAACAAGACTGTCCTTAACAAACTCTCAATTTGCTACAACCACATTGCCATGTTTGCCACTGGGCTGCCTTTTAGGACACATCATTGCATCAATCTAAATCAGCTTGGGTGGCTTGAACTACCCAGCCTAATCCAGTATAACCAACTGATTATGGCCTATAAAATCCTCTATAATCCGGACAATACTCCTGCACTTAAAAATATTATCACCCCCTATAACAATCCTAGACCGCTTTGATCCTCTAACAAACTACTAATTCAGACTAGCAAAATTAATAACACAGCCAGTGACTCTCTCTTTGCAAACTCTGTAAGTAGATCCTGGAACTCTCTTCCAGCTGATATTACCTTACTTTCCACCTTAGGTCAATTTAAAACTAGACTCAAACAACATTTGTCACTTAACTGGCTATGTCAATGTATCAAGTCTGGCTAACTCTCTCTAGAATGTGTAAAAATCTGTTAACCAGTTTACTGTGTAATTTCATTTAATCCTGACTTGCGCTCAGGATTAACTCTAACCTGTGGAACTTGTTTAACTTGCTTACTTATGTAATCTCTGTAAATAGTCTGTTTGTAATATGTAATGCTGGTATTATGTAATGCTGTATCTGCTTACCCTTGGAGCTTTTCTCCCCAGGCCTCCGCTGAAAATGGACATGCATCCAGTCGGACTATCCTGGTCAACAAATGTAAAATAAAATAAAAATATTATTAAAGGTTTGCTACTCCCAGGAGCTGGGTCTCTTTTTAGGCTGAAGGACCTCATTGAACAGCTGGTGCCAAAAGATGACCTATATCTTTTCTTTTTAATCACAATAACTCTATTTGTAGTCCATCAGCACCCAGCATCTTTCCCACTTTAGTCTTTCCAAACCATTTCTCTATCTCTTTTTTTATGTGATAAGGCTAAGAAGCTTTTCATTTTATCTCTTTGTTAATTGGGTTAGATTTAGCTGGTCTGAAAAATCATGTACTTTCTTAGTCGGGTTTCTGACTCCCTTCCCTATAAAACTCTTCAAAAAAGTTCTACATGTCTTACCTATTAGGTCTCCCCTCTCCTGCATCTGTCCATATGATGGTCTCTAATTTTAAATATACTTTTTTCTATTATTTCCTGTCTTAATCTACAGTATGGCTACTTCAATTTCTGTGATGGTTTCATCCCCCTGCATAACAAATGTTGACTGCCTGTTTAAAATCGATTGCTCTAGTCTACCAGGCCACTCAAGTTCAAGACTTTTCTTTTCAGTCTACTCATGATCATCCAACTCTCCCCTAAATCTTTACTCTTCCCTTCATGTTTCCATGTTTGCCTTCTCTAATTGTCTCTTCTCCCTCTACTTACAACTCTCACTCTCCTGTAACTTATTTCTTAACATTTTCTTATATGTCTCCCATCACGAAAACATCGAACAGTCAGAATAGCAAATTTTTCCCAGGGAAAAATTTTCTATTCCCTAGAAACATGTACACAACACAAACACACACAAAAAACAGCAATCCACACACATACACTTAAAATCCTACACCTAAACCTAAACTAAACTTTACATACACTACTAGCTATCCACTTACCTTAACCCGACCCTAACCCTAAGGTCTGTCACTATCGCACACTCACCTCACCCGCACCCTAACCCTAACTCACCTAATCCACCCCCTAACCCTAACCTACACATAGCCACACACTTACTTGACCCACTCCCTAACCCTAACTCACCTAACCCGCCCCCTAACCTACACACAATCGCACACTTACCTGACCCGCGCCCTAATCCTAACGTCCACACAACTGCACACTTAGCTGACCCACTCCCTAACCCTAACTCACCTAACCCGCCCCCTAACCCTAACCTACACACAATTGCACTTACCTGACCCATAACGTTCCAACATATCGAACGCTGAAAACAGTGAAGCCACAGCAATGGCTCACCGAATTCTTTCCCTGGGAAAGAATTCGGTGTCCTGCACCTTTGCTGTTTTCAGCATTCGACATTACGGGTTCGATATTATAACATTCAATCTTTGGAAAATTCGATCTTATAATATAGACCCCAACCTGGCATGGTCTGAAAGCAATACTGGGGAAGAATATAAACACCTAACTAGTTCCTGCTGTTCCTTGGTAACATGCCATCTACCAAGTCTTGCCAGTGAGTTGTATTGGCCAGACCTGTAGATGAAGACCTAGAATCTCTCAAAAATATCCCCTGCATCACACCAACCATACAATCTCATCAAATAATATCAGAGCAACCTTCCCTCTGTGGGCCATACACACATCCTGATGTGATGTAATTACA
This sequence comes from Protopterus annectens, assembly GCF_019279795.1. Classification (NCBI taxonomy): domain Eukaryota; kingdom Metazoa; phylum Chordata; order Ceratodontiformes; family Protopteridae; genus Protopterus; species Protopterus annectens. The sequence goes on along the minus strand of NC_056729.1, from coordinate 609,717,251 downwards.
TTCCAGTACCCTAAAATTAGTTCTATATCTTGATTAAATTCTGTTATTTCCATTCTAATCTACTTTATCTCAAGGGGACTCAGTTTTGGTATTAAGTATACATTACCCAAGGTTATTCTACTACCTTTCCACCCCTCTTATTATGACAAATCTGGCCTCTTCATCTTGTTTATACTTCTCAATCTGAAGTTGGGTCCCCACCTTCAATAAGGTAAACACTCCTCATTTTCTGTCATCCCTGCCTCTGAATACTAGCCTTCTCTAAATCCCTTTTTATGTTCTTCCCTCTGTAAATGCAATTACTGCAACAGTATCACTTGTAAAGCAAACTGCCTTATCATCTCCACCACTTTATTTACTTTTTCCTTTCACACCAAGCCATTAACATTCCATGATAATAAGTTAAATACCATCCCATATCACCATGTTTACCTCTCTCACTCTGGGTTACATGAAATTCTTGTCTCCTCCCCATTCTTGTCTCCTCCCCCTTGTCTATCTGAAGCAAGTGTTTCTTTTTTTTCTCTTTTGGTTTTAAAAATATCTAAGCATCAGGTTATTTTTTACCCTTTAACTGCCTATTTCCACTGTCAAGACACCCCCCTTAAATTTGTCTCATAAATTATATACTTCTGCTGGCTATCTTCCTTAGTCCTCTCACTTTCCTTGACTATAACATGAGCCATCACTCCCCTCTGGCATGATCCTTGAGATTTTAGTTCACTAGGCTCTAGCTCCCACTTCCCTTATAGGTTCATAGGTTCATAGGTGTTCACTAGGTAATGACCACAAGGGCCTTTTTAAGCCTAGCCATGCATCTCAAATCTCTGAAAAGTTCTGTTACCCTTGATAAGTGTAAGCAGGGACTTAGGAGATGAAACATTTACAAGCAGGGGCCTGGGATATGAACGATCTACAGGCTGCCTGTCTCCATTAGAGACATAGGTGTCAAACCACGGATAAATATCCTGTTCCCCATCCAATTTCCAAATTACACTTGAATTGGGTTAGGGATGAACTCTGCTTCACATAGATGGGGAGTCTGTTACAGAGAAAAGGTAGTCTCTCTGGGATACATACCTGCCTCTCCCAGCAGGTCCTATTTATATCACAGTCAAGTTTCAAGTCTTTAGAATGGATAGTTCTGGTGCTGTTTGTGCTGGAGGTCCATCAGAGTGAGGTTTGACAATGCCTTGTATGCTAGGCATAGATCTCTTCTCAACAGCCTGTAGGAGACAGAATACAGGGATAGGGCTTTGAGGTGGTTGTTTGCATAGGACATGTTGCTTACACCCTGTGTTCTTTTACTGAGTGTAGAACAGTGTGTACGTTTTCAAGGACAGCACGTGCATATAAATAGGAAGCACATGCTAGCTTCAGTGCCATTTAGAGAGTGTAGCCTAAGAGTGAGCATGTATGATTGTGATAGCTAGTTTGTTTTACGTTTATCTAAGTTAAAGTTATTAAGTCTCAATCCTGATGTGTTTGGACATAATAAAGCTGCTTGAACAGAACCCACAGATGTTTATCTGTTTTATCCTGATGAGACGAGTGACATGGTGTAAGAACCGGGTTTCCAGAGACTGCTTTTGAAAGCTACGAGGTGCAGAGTTAACACTGAAGGAAAACTAAGTGAACTGAGTACAGAAAAGGGCAATGAAATGTATTAAAGATATTGAAAACTTCCCCGAACAATTTATTAAAAAAGATAAAATGGAGCATTACAAGGGCAGAAAACGTATTATTAAGCAAGACAGAGGCAGAAAAAGTTTATTAATTAAATGAAATGTTTGAAATTAAGATATTTGATAAAATGATTATCAGAAAAGCACATAAGGGGTTTGGAATTACATTGGACAAACGAGCATGTTTAGAGTAAAACAAGCAAAAGAAAAGTGCAATGGGCATGAAGAAAAGATTAAATGAGCAAAATGAATATAATAAAGGAAAAAGGGCACATTAAGCATAGATAAAGCAAGGTGACTGCATGCTTTTGGCAAATTACTGTATTTTGGCATAAACAATTATTTCATAGGTTCATAGATTGGTACTAAACTCTCAGCCCTAGGGCCTGTACAAGCCTAGCCATAACAATTCCCTAGCTATTTCTTCCCACAATATTTATTTCCCTGGACCCCTGTCTAGCAGGGCAACTGACATGATCCCCAGGGTAAATTTCCTATCTCCCATCTAATTGTCAAGGTTCCTTTTGAAGAGGGACAAGGAGGCGGTCTACTTGACATGTATGAGCAGTCTATTAAAGAGTATGGGGAGTCTCTGGGTCAGGAACCTATCCCTCCAGCATGTTTTGTTCATTGTGATGACAAGGTTTAGGTCCTTGGAGTGTGTGGCTGTGATGGACTGGGATTTCATTAAGTGTAGCATGTCCAACAGCTCCGGGTTTGACATGGCCTTATATGTTAAGCAGAGATCACCTCTGAGTAGACAATATGTGACAGAGTATATCTGGAGTTTTTTAGTCGGTCAGCATAGACATCTGCTTTAGGCCTATTTCACATTGATTGAAGCTGTCCAGGGCATAACTAGAGTTATTAAAAGTATCTCAAAGTGTATAAAAGTGCTTACAATTTATGCTTATTATTGTGCATTTATTCCTAAGAGTTTGTGTACAAAGTGCAACTATTTCTTAAAGTACAGTCAAAATACAGCCATTTTGAAAAGTTTCTTGTGCTGCGTGTATCTATTCGCAGAGTGCCACCATTACAGAGTGTTTCTTGCACTGTAAATAGTTATTTAGCAAAGTACAGCCATTTTGGCAAAGTTTCAGTGTGCTGTGTACTGTTTATTCACAAAGTGCAGTTATTTCAAAATGTTTTTTACTTTGAGCTCCTTCTGCCCAATTTATTTGCACAGTGCAGTTATTTTGAAATGTTTCTTACACTGATAAGAGGTGATTTCTTGCAGCACAGTGATTTCAAGAGTATTCCTTTGCCCAGGAGACTTATTTCGCAAATTCAGTTATTCAGAGGCTTGTTGTGCTATTGGGGATAATTACAAGTACTGGCATAAATTTCTGGCATATGTATATATGTGTGTGTGTGTGTGTGTGTGTGTGTGTGTGTGTGTGTGTGTGTGTGTGTGTGTGTGTGTGTGTGTGTGTGTGTGTGTGTGTGTGTGTGTGTATGCGTGTGTGTGCATGTGTGTGCGTGTGCGTGCATGTGTGTGTTTTGTGCATACTTGCAAAGGCCTTCACTGGTATGTGTTAATATGGCAGAGGCATTTCGCAGACCAGGTTCACTTGTATTTGATCAAAATATTGCAGAGAATTGGAGAATATTTGAACAGGAGTATATTTTTATACAAGCAGCTTCTTCTGAAAAAGATGCACGCACTAGGGCATTCATTTTGCTAAACCTAGCTTGGTCAGAGGCTGTTGAAAGAGAGCATTCATTTGTATATGCACCAGCTGTGTCTGAACGATATTGATATATTGTTGTACAGGCTGACTCAAGGGAAGACCCCGAGTATTTGAAATGCAAATTCAGGGAAATGTGCAACCCCTGAACTAATGTTACATTAGAGAGGCATTTGTTTTACACAAGAGATCAAAAGTCAGGAGAAACTTTTGCAGCTTATATTACTCACCTGAGAAACAAAATTAAAATATGCAGATTTGGTGACTTAAAAGATGAGTTAAGAAAGGACAGGCATATGTGTGGTATTAATAGTGCTGCAGTGAGAAAGATTTTGTTTCGTGACAGTGATTTAATGCTGAGCAATGTTATTGAGATTTGTGAAATCCAGGAAGTTACAGAAAGGCTCACAAGCATGCTTGCAAGTGATGAGCATGGTTTCAGCAGGCTCCAGAGCAAATACAGACAGCATGCAACATGTGGCTAGTAGAAGCAAGCCTAAGCACATGGTAGCTCTAAGCCCTGCAGGTGTGGCAGGTAAAATCTGTAGTTTTGCAGCAAGTTCTAAGACATGTTCAGTGAGAAGGACATGTTCATTGCAGTACAAGGGTAAGTCAGCAAAACCCAAATCAGGCTTTATTGTTAACTGCCACAATTGTGGTGCCAGTCATGAGTCTAAAAGAGAGAAATGCTTAGTCATTTGGTCAGCAATGCCACAAGTATAAAAAATGGAACCAATTTCAAAAGTTTTGCAAATCAAGTAAACCTCACACAATTATAAAGAAGGGTCACTTAAAAAGCAAGTTGATCATATAGAAAGTTGCAACCCTACTTTCTGCATAGATGGTGTATCAGTAATTGGTGAAAAGGTTGATGCAGTAGGTTTTCTGGCAAAGAATGAAATGTTTTGTGCTGTCCAGAACAATGGTAAATCCACCAAGCTCAAAGTAGAAGCTGGTTCAGAGTGTAATGTTATGTCAGCAGACAAATTTGCTATGGCAATAGCCAGTGTGTAACTTAATGTGGCCAGTTGTGTGAAACTTGTTGCTTATGGAGGTGTAGAAATTCAAACTGAAGGCTCATTAGTGCCTTCAATGTTATTTGGCTAGCAACTGCTACAGCTTACTATTCTATGTAGTCCAAAGACCTGTGCAATCATTGCTGGGTCTCAGAGACAGTTTGAGAATGAATCTGCTTTCTTTTACCAAAGAAGTTCATCATATAAGCACACGTCTCAGTTCCAATTTTACTGCAGCTATTTTCTTAGAGTATGCTGATGTTTTCGATGACAAGTTAGGCAAGCTTCCAGTTGATTATTCTCTGAAGTTAGACCCAGAAATCAGTCGAGTGGTAAGACCGGCAAGAAAAGTTCAGATAGCTATGCAGGATAAAGTCAAAGCTCAGTTGGATAAAATGGTGCAGCAGTGTGTAGTTTGTCCACTTACAGAACCAACTGAATGGGTGTCATCCATGGTGGTAGCCCACAAAAAAGGCTCAGAAGAAGTCAGAATATGGACTGACCCAAGAGATTTGAACAAAGCATTAAAGAGACCACATCATGCTATGCATACTGTCAAGGAAGCTGCAGCCCTAATACCAAATGCCACTGCTTTTTCTGTCTTGGATGCAAAAAGCTCATTTTAGCAAGTGATGCTTGATCGCAAGTCTTCACTATTGACTACTTTCAGTACCCCATTTGGAAGATATAGATTCCTCAGGATGCCATTTGTAATAAATTCTGCAAGTGAAGTCTTTCAGTGCACAGTGGAGCAAATGTTTTTTGTGTTATCCTTGTGCCATATTAGTAGATGATTTATTGGTTGGAGGCAATGGTGAAGCATAGCATGAGAGAAACCTTAAGAAAGTTCTAGACAGAGCATGTAAAGTGAACTTGAAGCTCAGTCCTCTGAAGTGCAAAGCAAATTCAGACTACCAGAAGTTACATATGTAGGTCATTTATTTACTAGCACTGGCTTGCGACCAGACCCATACAAGGAAGGAGCTATTCTGGAGATGCCAGCACTGGATAATGTTCAAGCTTTACAATGTTTTCTTGGTATGGTCAACTACATAGGCAGGTTTAGAACCAGACTTCAGTGAGTTGATAGTGCCTTTGAGAGAGCTAATGCACAAAAAGTGTTACATGGTCTTGGTTGGAAGGGCACCAGATTGCATTTGAAGACCTTAAGCAGAAAATTGCCACACCACCTACATTAAGATACTATGATTTCAATAAACCAGTAACTCTTTCCTGTGACTCTTCAAAATTTGGTGTTGGTGCAGTTATTCTTCAAGAGAGCAGACCAGTAGCCTAGGCATCTAGAACTCTTACCCAAACTGAAATGCAATATGCTCAAATCGAGAAAGAACTTTTGACAATAGTATTTGCATGTTCAAAGTTTCATTATTATATTTATGGTTGAGCTATTCAGACTGAAACTGATCACCAACCTCTAGTCACTATTTTAAAGAAAGTTATGGATCCAGCTCCAGTGAGATTTCAAAGAATGATGCTCAAATTGCAAAAGTATAACTTCAAAATGGTCTATACAAAAGGCAAACTTATTTATCTGGCTGATACCTTATCCAGATCTCCCAGAAATACAAGAGAGCAGCTTAATGCAGAGAATTTTGACTTTGATGTCATGGAAGTGCAGAATTTTTCTACCAAGAGACTTGATAAGCTGAGAGATCATACAAAGACTGATCCAGTTTTGCAAAATCTCAACCACTGCATTAATGTTGGATGGCCGTCATAGCAATCTAGTGTACCATCTGAAGTGCAAATATATTTTCCTTACAGAGATGAGATGTTGATGGAAGATGGCATTATTTTCAAAGTCCTAAAATTGTTGTTCCTCCTTCTTTACAATGTGAATTCATCCAGATTTTGCATCGTGGTCACCCAGTTTCAGAATCTACCAAAATTGGGGTGAGAGAACTAGTATTTTGGCTTTCTCTAGCAAAAGACATTGATAAAGTACTTTCTTTTTGTTCATTATGCTATAGTACTAAACTACATTTGCAAAAAGAACCACTTCAGCTAAGTCAAGTTCCTGAACTACCTTGGTCAACAGTAGCCACTGATATATTTGAGTGGATCAATCAGCATTACTTAGTGCTGGTATATTAATATTCAAGCTGGTTTGACATCGAATTACTAGCTAATCTAATGTCCACTGCTATCACCAAGTTGAAATGTCATTTCTCAGGCCATGGTAGTCCACACAAAGTTATTTCTGACAATTGTACCCAATTTACAAGTCAGTTGTTTCAGAAATTTGCAAAAGATTATATATATCACAATGCCCCAGTAATTTATGGTACCAAGATTTCTATGGCAGCCTTCGCAGATGATCTAAATATTTACTGTACAACACCTGTTTCCGACACCAAGAGAATACTATCTGCGGTCAAAGAATTTCAATTAATATCAAATTACAAAATAAACCTAAAAAAAAAAAATAATATATTTCCTTTGAAAACACCAAAACCCTTTTCACTTCTACCTCTGATCAGGCAAATAAAATCTGAAGGGAAGATTAAATATTTAGGTATCACCTTCTCCACAGACAATAAGGACTTCTATCTCAATAATGTTAAACTAAAATGGGATCAAGTTGTATTAGACCTAAGGAGATGGAATAACCTGAAATTGCCCACATTAGCAAAGGTATCAATTATTAAAATGAATGTATTGCCCAGAATGTTATATATCTTTAGATCCGCGCACGTGTTAATTACCAATAAATTTTTCAAACAAATGCACGTCGAACTTGCTAAATTTATACGGGAACCAAAGAAAACTAGGATATCCTATGATAAGTTGGTGACCCCGAAAAATAAAGGTGGATTGGATTTACCTGATTTTGGAACTTACTATTTAATTATAAATGCTAATAGACTTCTAAGAATAGCTAACTATGACATACAAAATACTAATTGGTCCCCAAATTGGATAAAACTGGGTTATAAACATGTGGAGCAGTTGAACATGAATCCCAAAGCTTTACCCTTTTTAAATAAAGACATCATTAAAACATATGTCTCAATGGACCATATAAAAAATTATATATTATCATTACAAAATCTCTTTAGATCATTAAATCTATTTCAATATATGATGTTCCTACAACCCTTCCATAAAAACCCTAACCTAAGAATCAATAATCAACTTATAAACTTAAAAAACTTCCCACTTATAATAAACTTAATTCTACTAGATATATACCCATATCTGAATTATTCCGCCCATGATCTAAGGCAAGAAATGAATCTTCCCAAATCATATTTAGTTATATTGAGGCAGATTAAAGAATTAGCTAGTGGTTACTTTACAGACTTGTCTGTTAATCAAGAGAACTTAACAAAATGTTCCTTACTATGGCAAGCTCTATTACAAACTACCAAATATATAACATCTACCTATAAACTGATAAAAGATATCAAATTTCATAATCACCTTCTTATATCGAAATATTGAAAAGAAAAATTACCTTTGGTTGAAGAAAGTAAATTCATAAATGCAATTAAATTAACAGAAAAATCAATTTCCTTTCACAAGTTAACTTTCTCCCAACTTATGATATATAATAATGCATACTATACACACCTTAGCTTGTATAAATTCAACTCCAAGAATTCTCCCAAATGCCCATATTGTAAAGACGAAGTTGTGGACCTTCTACATATGTTTTGGAGCTGCAAATGTATATATAAACTTTGGAATTCCCTAAGACTACAACTGCAAAAGATGGGATATCAAAATTCAACGTTATCTTGGGAATTTACGATTTTACACATTCCTCCAAACAATATACCTAGATCCCAGGTGATTGTACTCATGAATATTTTCCTATTAATGAAGCTTTATATAGCTACAAATTGGTTGAACCCAACGCAAACAACTTGGGAAAACTTTAAGATCTTAGCGATAAAACATATATTAGCTCACAAATATGTTATCAATAGCCAAAGTAAACATTCAAACAACCTAAAGATTTGGGAACACATTTTTAACATTATATTAGCTTAATCTATTGAAATCAGGAAATCCCATTACTATTTTATTTTAGACTATAAAGTATAACCTTTGGAAGAACCTTATTACTACAAGGAATTATATTTGGACGGAAACTTTGTAGATATGTTATTCAAATGGTGAAAGCATTTATGTAAATATTGTATATATTTTGTGTCGATGTTGATAGAAATTGTGTAGAAATTATTTTTGTTTTTTCTCTGTTTAAGTGTGTATGAAAAAGTTAAAAATAATAAAAAATTATTATTGAAAAAAAAAAAAGAAATTTGCAAAAGAAAGGAACTTCGTATATGTTACTAGTAGTCCAGAATACTCACAGTCAAATGGACTAGCTGAGCGTGCAGTGCAGAGTGCAAAGCAGTTACTAGAGAGGTCAAAGCATGATAATACCAATGTCTTTTTTACTGAATCTCAGAAACATACCCCATGTTGATACACTTGGCTCGCCTGCCCAGAGACTTCTATCTAGGCAAAGCAGAACAACATTGCCTATCAGTTCCAATTTGTTGAGGCCTACAGCTAAGAACAACAGAACAATCAAAGCCCAACTATTCAGAAAGCATTCTTTCTACAAGTCCAGCTATGATACCTTGAACAGATATCTTCTTCCATTGAAAGAAATAGAGACAGTGAAGTTACAAATGGTGGAAGGTTTCGAATGGATTGGTCAAGTAACAGGTATATGTGCCAATCCGAGATCCTACTTTGTAGAATCTGAGGGCGTGGAGTTCAGGATAAATCGCAGACATCTTCTTCCTGTATCAGAATCAATATCACAACATTGTTCCTGTGAGAAAGACTCTAGATCTCTGAGCAATCCTGACAACGTTTCTGTTGCAGAATGTGTCTTATCATCTACTTCCATTCCTGATGATGTTCCTAATGTCCCAAGAGTTGAACATTTAGCAGAGACAGTCCCAGTTGCTAGACCTAGTTCTAGTTTCTATGTCACACGATTTGGTCGTATCTCTATACCTTGTGTGAAATACACAGCAACCTGGACATAATTGTCTATATGTATTTAGTTCTGTATAATTGCATGGCAAATAATTATTTTGCATCAACTGCATGTCAATTAATGTTGTCAATAATGCATGACTCATTTCTCAAAGAGGGAGGATGTAGACTAGTTTGTGTTGTACCTTTAAGAAGCATTTCAAGGACAGCATGTGCATATAAATAGCAAGCACTTGCTAGCTTCAGTGCCATTTTCAGAGTGCAGCCAGAGAGTGAGCATGTATGAGTGTGATAGCTAGTTTGTTTATAAGTTTATCTAAGTTAACATTATTAAGCCTCAATCCTGATCTGTTTGTACATAATAACACTGCTTGAGCAGAACCCATGAATGTTTGTCTGCTTTATCCTGACTAGATGAGCAGCACTGAGAGACCTCTGTGGATGTACCAGTTGTTGGATATGGCTGGTTAGGTACATACCAAAAACAGCATTGTACTCAGTGATTGGTCTGATGAATGCTGAATACAGTGGAACAATGACTTCCTTGAATCTAGATGCATACCTTTGTTTATAAGTTTCACAACATAGAATGATTTCCTCACTACTGTAGACAAGTGATGGTCAAAGGCTAGATTACTGTCTATGTGTGTCCCCCAAGTCCCCGACTACTGGATCAACTCTTAGGGTGTGTTGTCAATATGATAGTTACCAGGGCTGCATAACTTCCTGAAGGATACTATTATGCCTTTCTTGACATTTACTTCTAGTTCATGGCTCTAACACCAGTTGTTTGTCTGTGTCAGCCCTTTTTGAGAACATTTATATCTGTAGGGATTCAATAACAGCTCCTAATTTGCAATCATCTGCAAATTTAGTCAGCCAGAGGCCACTGACATTGGCCTAGACTTCAGAGACGTAATTGCAAAAAAGAGTGATCCTAGGACCAATCCCTGATGCCCTCCACTTGTGACTGGTCTCTTTGTAGAGATGGACTTCCCAGTTCTAAGTTCCAGAGTCCTGTCTGTGAGCCAGCTGGCTATCCACCGGGTGACATAAGGGTTTGTACCTAACCTCCCTGTGAAAAAGTTGCAAAGTATTCTTGTACCCCAAATGCCCCCATTTTATAATGTGACCGATCTATTTCTTCCTCCTGTCTGCTCCAGCATCTCTCTCTATAATCTTGTGCCTAAGTCTTTTACCCAGTCAGCTTCAGATGCTTCTCTGTGTCCATCAAACTCAAATTCTCCTGTTCTGTTCACCCACTCCTTTGTTCAGTAGTATGCTTTACACTCTCAAGTAAATTCTGTAATTTGTTACCAGGTAATGATGTGTGCTATTACCTCACCACTCACCCTATATTTAAAATGAATACTCTTATTTATTTAATCCTATTTGCTCTAGGCAGCCACTTGTGTATCCCTCATGTCAGATTTAATAACCTGCTCCTCTGTTAACTTCTCCTTCCCAGTGGCCACTAGAGTCATATTTAATCACTTCCCCTATATAATGCCATTAGGCTATATCTCTCCTCTCCTGTTATTTCCTGAATTAACAGTTCTACAACTGTACATTAGTACACCTACATGCATAGCTTGCTGACTCCTCAGCTATGGAATATTCTGGGAATTCATATACCTGAATTTGTGAAGGTGTTGTGTCCGTCATCTAATTGGTAGTAAACATGATCAGATTAAGAAGGGCAGACAGACAACCTCTTATCTCTTCCTTAAACAATGGCATTTTCCATATAGGGTTAATATGCTGTAAACATATGTACATCAATCAGACTTTCCTACAAACACGTTAAATACACACATTAATTAGAGGAAGGGAAGTAATGGATAATAACATAAAAATGGATACTTACCTTCTGCCTTCTTTTTTTGTTGTTTTAAAAATAGAAAACTTTTTTCCAGACAACCCCCCCCCCCCACCCACACACACACACACAAATAATCCACTGGCATGAGATCCTTCCCTGTATCTGAAATGAGATAACAACCCGAAATAGGAAGCAAACTCCTCCATTTTTTTTCTGGTTGAATATTTTGATAGAATAGGATATCTTTAAGTAAGTCCCATGTCTTCTAGCCCCTCTGTCTCACAGTTATTTAATCTTCATGTTCTACTTCCTGCAGGATATTATTTATTTGTCTAACTCTCTCTTCTCTAGCTCCTAGGCCCATTCCTTGCTGGATTTTCTTCCTGCTCTACTGCATGTTCCTTCTCTTCTCTTCTCTTCTCTTGCATCTGAAACTTAAAAACCAGGAATGGCTTCACTGGCCATCACTCCATCATCTTCATCTGCTTGACGTCTGTTCCATGTCCCTCACTCCTGGGTCTCTCTCTAACCTGGCTACCCTGCACTACTTCCTTACAGGGGGTGACCTCTCCTAACACTTGTTTTGGGTCTAAAAAGGATTTTGTGCCTGATTGAAAGTCTATTTTCATCACTGCAGGGTATTGCAATCACAATGTCCACTGTGTCTACTTCTACTGCTTGATTACTGGGAGAAAGGCCTTCTGTCTCTGCCTAGTGATCAACAAAAAACCCTGATCGGAAATACTCTTTTGTTTGCCACCATTAGCATTTTCCCTTTCTTCCAAAATGTTGCCAGTAGCTTTTATGTCAATTAAAAAGTTTCTAGTCTGATTATTATTGGCCTAGGAAATCTAATCACTCTATTGTTTGGTGTATATACCCTGTGGACATGTTCAATGGGTACTTCTTTGGGCAGTCCTGTCCATTCATTTAAATGTTTCACCATAAACTCCTTGCAGTCTCTTCTTTCAGTCCCTCTCTGGTATATTCAATAAATAAAGATTAACTCTTCTTTCTGTGTCTTCCAACTCTTGTCAGCTTTTCTTTGGTTTCTTCTTGCCATGCTACTAGTTTTGCCAGTTTTACTACATGTTCATTATCTTTCATTGTCAGCTATGCATATGCCCTTCATGGCTGTTTAAAGCTCCTTCTATCTCTTTAAATCTCTTCTCTTTTTTTGTATATAGTCTGGAATGATTTCATTCATTTTCCTCATTTCCTTGTAAATCAGATCTATTTTATCATTCAGTTTTACCATAATGCTCTCCTTTATGGCCTCATGGTTTACAGTATTGAAGAAACTTTTCTCCATATTCTTCTACCGATGGTTCATTAATCTGTCTCTGGACGTGTCCCACCACTTTTTTTCTTACTAACAGTCCTCTTACTTCTCAGCATGGACGGCCTTGCTATGAAGATGTCAAATATGGGGTAAAACAATGCATTTATTTAGTTTGGAGACTGGGAGCTACTGTGAACAGGACTACTGAGCCTCATGCCTTTCTGGAAGTCCCCAGACAAACAATATTAATATCTGATATAAAGTGGCTTCCTTTTGTTACTAGTTTTGCATCATGATAAAGAGGGATAACTAACATTTCAGGTAAGTTATACAGTCTTAATTCCAAAAATCAAGTAGTTTCAAAGGACAGATTGAAAGTCTTCTCTGGGTCGAATGTGAAATCTCAGCTTGATTACTGTATCTCCTGATACTTGGGGCTACCAGAAATGAGCTTGATTGCCTGCAACAGGTGCAGACTTCTGTAGCACTGTTACTTATGAGTGCTCCTTGTGACTTTCATATCAATCCCATGCAGTGGAATCTCCTCCTGCTGCCTGTACAATCACATATCATCTTCACAGACTTGCTACTGCTTTACTTACTGCTGCATGATCTGGGTGCCCCTTAACTGAATGAGCTATGGTTATACAATGTCCAGTCAAACCTCTATGCTCTGCCATCTTAGGTTTGTTGGCATTCCCAAGTATTCATTTGGTGTCATTGAGGGTTGAGCCTTTTGTTATCTAGGCCCTTATGTTTGAAACCTTCTCCCATGGCCATTTATTATTGCCTTGTAACAATTTTAAACCCTGTCATCTGTTGATAATTTATTTTATTTTCCTGTTTTAGTTGTTTTAAAATATGTTTGTAAGCACCAGAATAAAGTGAACTTAAAGTTGAACTTGAATATATAGTTGGCTTATTTTTATAAACATTTAGCTCTGGAGTTTAAAATTGTATTTGGGAACAAATCCAAGCCAGACTATTGTTGCATCTGAAATATTCTGTGCTGGTAAAATTCATTTATTTAACATTTGTTCACTGGGAAAGTTCGACTGGGACAGAGCCTATTTTCAACAGAGATCCAAGGAGAAATGCTCGGTACACGTCTTTGGAATGTGAGAGGAAACTGGAGCACCAAGAGGAAACCCACATGAATGCAGGGGAGACATGCAGACTCCATGCACAAGGCACTCCAGCTGAGAATCAAACCTGAGAACCTCTTGGTGTGAGGCGACAAGGCTAACTGCTGCATCACTGCATCACCAGCAGGTTTGTGTTCATACTGCTTATCAGTATAGATTGACTCTAGACAGTAAAACTGAGCAAAATTCTGATTTGAAGTGCTTTAACCTTTTAAGTGTGGTACGAAAGAATGTCTTTGTAACATATGTCAGAATTTATTAGCTTTGTCATTCATATTAATTTGCTGCCACATTAACTACCTGTGCTAAATAGGGGAGTGTCTTGGTGGTAGTTCTCATTTCATATGAATAATGGTGCTAATTTTAGTACTTTTTCGTGAACTTCTACTTTTAAATTACATGACTGAAGTCACAATGCTTTAATGGAAAAGGAAGAGCGACCCTTTCACTCTGAGAACTGTAGGGAGGCAACAATCAGATGCAGATAATTAGCAGTTAACAAAGGTTCCATAAAGCTTGCATGAAAACAGTCACAAACTCAGTATTAGGATTAAGCTCTTTCATTCTTTATAATGAACACTCAGAACTTCATGAGAATCTACTCTCTTACTTTCTGCAAAGATTGAAAAAAATAGTCAAACCTTTCTCTGGGCATCATTCCTTCAAGGATACAAGAAAGTATGTTTTAAACCACTGTTTGTAAATAATACATTTGTTATATAACCCCAGGTGTCTATTGTACACTCCCTAGCCAGGACAGGCAGCAGCCAAAACCTTCTCTCCTCCCAACTTCCATACCTTCCCCTCTTATAGCCTCTTATAGCCTCTTCATACAACTCCTGTGTTTCTCTCCCTTTCCCACTAGATCTGCTAGCCCTGCGAGTAGCCTTGGTTGCAGGATAACCTTTGCCCACTAGGTGGCACCCTCTTCCCAGGTCTAATCTCCTTGAATAACTATATTCCAATCTTAATTTATAAATCTCAGGCATTAACTTTCTAATATATTTATCTATCTGGTAGACCCACTATACCCCTCTTTTTTACTATACATTTCTCAACTGCACAACCTACTATCTCCCCTTAAACTTACCTTAACAGTCAGCACTCCTCTGATTGTTTTCTCAGAATTTAGTCCTTCACTGGCTCTACCTGCTCCGTTCGCCCTGCGGGCTCACTCCGCTCCTCTACCCTGCCCCCAATTCCCATCAGCCCCCAGTATGTCTACATTTATACTACCCTAACCACACCCCCTAATTACTCTGCCACTCCCACACATCACATTCTTCCAACTACAATTCTTCCTTTCTGTACACCCAACACCCACTCTCAACCCATCATAATTCACTCTCTTCTATTACCCCACCCATACTCTCTATCCCAATTACTACCTTACCCCACAATGTCTCCACTAACATCCACCTTATCTCCACAACCTAGACCACATTACTACCACATACCCCCACTTTTCATACTTTATTTTCTCACCACCTATGAATTCCACTATCTACCTAACACTCAATATCCTACTTCAGTTACCACCACTAGCATCCAGCCACACCCCCCCCACACCAATACTATCCCACCTCATCTCCAATTCCACTACTCCAAAAGCTCTCCATCCCATACAGCCTACATATTTAAACCCTAGGACTAAAAACTATTACCAACTCCTACTAAAGATCACCAAACTCATAAGGAGTATATTACCTACCTTAATAGCCGACGGCGATATCCACCCTAACCCAGGCCCAAACTCACCTGCTACTACTAACCCCACAAATAGTACTCCTTCTAACCTAAGAAGCTCATATGATGCCCCTAACTCATTTCTAGTCTGTCACCTAAATATCAGAAGTATAAATAAGAAAATCCACTATCTGCATGCCCTCCTGGACATGCACTCCCCTGATCTATTCTGCCTTACAGAAACCTGGCTCAAACCCACTATCCTTGATAATGAAATTATACCCCCCAACTACAATATAAAAAGACTTGACCGGAAAAGTAGAAAAGGAGGCAGAGTAGCCATCCTATATAAATCCACTCTTGAGGTATCCACAATTAGCACCTCAAAAGACCTGACAACTCCGAAACAATCATCTCAAAAGTCCAACTTAACAAACACAAATCTATAAACATAGTATGTAGCTATATTCTCCCAGGCAACAACATAGACACCTTAGAATGTACCCTCCAATGGCTATCCACTAACCACCCCCAAGAAACAATTATTCTCGGGGACTTAAATATCGACTGGCTAACATGTTCATCAAACTTCCCCACCATCCATATCAACTTACATGGTTTCTCCCAGATTATTACTTCCCCCACTAGAATCAATAAGCCCAACAATAGGGAAAGTATCCTAGAGTGGATCTTAATAAATAACAACCCTCAGTTATACATATCAGGCACCCTACCTGAGGACCTGAGCGACCACCTCCTAACCTATAAAATCAGAAAAAAGGATGACATGTCTTAACAAACTACCATTAAAACCCTTGGGTATACAAATAACTTTAACCTAACTTGTTTCCAAGCCGAACCTAACTAATGCAAATGGGCCAATCTTAAAGTACTTGCCCTTGATGAAGCAGTCTCAGACTTCAATGCTAGATTCTTCACCGTCTTAGACAGGCATGTTCCCACATGAACAATCAGAACCAAAAACAAAATTTCTCCATGGCTAACCAATAGTACTAGACAAAAACTTGTTGCTAGAAACACAGCTTGGACCTCCTGGAGAGCCACTAAATCCCCACAAGCCCACATTAGATACAAAAAAGTGAGAAATGAGACAAAAAGGTCTATTATGTTAGACAAACAAAACTACTATTTCAATTTACAGCAAAAACACCAAAATCAGCCCCAAAAATTCTGGTCATGTCTGAATAAACTGCTCCACCCAGGCAAATCCGCAACCCCCACCCCCTCAGCTACCCTACAGCTACCTTCTAAGTGTGTAGCAAAGACCTTTAAGACTTTCTTCACAGAAACAGTCCAATCCCTAGCTAATAATCTATCTCCCACCTCTTCTACTAGAATCACACCCACTCAGGCAAATATCCCTCCCTTCAGATTTGATCCTATCCCCACTGACTATATTAAATCCCCGCTTAAGAAACTAAAACCCACCACCCTGGCAGCAGACCTATTTCCTGCAGAGTTTCTGCAAAAGGCCGCTAATGAAATAGCATACCCTATCTCCATCCTAATCAATCGTACTATCCACGAATCCTACATCCCCTCCATCTGGAAAATCTCTCACATTATTCCACTTCATAAAGGAACTCCACAGAACTCTCTAACTACAGGCATATAGCCTTACTATCTCCCTTAGCCAAAATAATGGAGAAATGCATACATAAGCAAATTCTAACTCACCTTACTCAGAATACTCTCCTAGCACCAACCCAGCACGGATTTAGACCCACACATAGTACAACTACTGCCCTTCTCTCCATTTCTCACACAGTAAATCACAACCATAATCAGAATAAGCTCTCCTCTGCCCTCCTTCTCGATCTATCAAAAGCATTCCACATGGTGAATCATCACCTACTCCTAGACTCTCTAAAATCACTTTCCTTAGACAACCCAATAATCAACTGGTTCCACTCTTACCTCCATGGCAGACAACAAGCTGTTCTATGGAAAGTCAGTCTATCCCCCCTTCTACCTGTCAACCTTGGAGTACCCCAGTGTTATATATTGGGTCCCCTCCTTTTCTCTATTTTCATTAATGACCTACCCAAAGTTATCCCAGATGCAACTTGTATACAGTATGCAGATGACTCCACACTTATCTGCTCTGCCTCCACTCCCACAGAACTACAGTCCCGATCCCAAATCACCTAAAACAAAGTAGAGAACTTGCTGAATAATCGTCATCTCCTGCTTAACCCAAACAAAACCAAACTTCTTCTTTTCTCCCCTACCTGTAAGTTAATATTACTAATAATTACAATCTCATCTAACAACAGCATCATAATCTACCCTGAACCTTGCACTAAACTTCTTGGAATAATCATTGATAATAATCTGAAGTATGATGCCCATATAGACAAAACCATAAAAACAGTTAACAAAAAAATAGGCTCCTTGTATAGGATTAAACAATTCTTAACCCCATCTGCCAGAACTGCCATAGCTCGGACACATCTGCTGTCAACCCTTCTCTATGCCTCACCTATCATTACAAATCTAAGTAAATCAAATCTTAACAAAATCACTACCTCCTATAACAATATATCTAGATTTGCCACAGGCTCAGCATATAGAACCCACCACTGTCAAAATCTTCACAAATTAGGCTGGCTAGAACTACCCAATCAGCTCCATTATAACCAACGCATAGTTATTCATAAAACCCTCTATCAACCTACCAGTACTCCCATTCTAGCAAATATTATTACCCCCTACAGCAACCTAGCATCCCTCCGCTCATCCAACAGAATGCTAGTACAATCTACCAAAGCCAATAACTCAGCTGGAGAATCTTTATTCTCCAACTCTGGTGGAAAAAAATGGAACCTACTTCCTGCTGAAGTAACCGCTACATCCTCCCTGCCACAATTCAAAACACCCCTAAATATCTGTCTAAACAGGGATTGGCTATGTCCATGTCTAAACCCAAACTAACCAAAAAAATAACAAATAGGTAAGAAAAACATAGTTATGTCTATGTCTACACCTACACTAACCCAAAAAATAATAAGACAAAGGTAAGATAAACAGCTCACAGAGGTGAAATACCCATTAATAACCATTCCCCACCCAGACAACATTCACTTCTCTACAAACTTTAGAATTCTATTATCAGGAAGATATCTTGTTTACTACCCATTCTGAGCCTTTGCTCTTCTTCCCCTCTACATTCTATTCACAGTAACTTTCCTTCTTAGCTAACCACCTTTTATCTTAACTATCATCCTTACATTCAACCTTGAAATATGTTTCTTTCATTTTTTACACACTTCAAAGATGTATAATGTTATCTCTGTATATGAATACCATAAACCCACAATGTTTGCTTCATTTAGATGGAACCTTGACTATAAATTGTTAGTGATTTGTTAAATGCTTAGATTTCTATGTAACCACATCCTTAAGTGTCAATTATTTGCAATGTGGAGCTTTTCTCCCCAGGCCTACGCTGAAAATGGACATGTATCCAGTCTGACTATCCAGGTTAACAAATGTAAAATAAATAAATAAAAAATAAAATGGTGACTTGTTGGTTACATGTTTACAATTGTCCAATTCCCATCCCACCAAAGGCACAAAATACAATTTAATTTCAAGATACAATGTTAAAATTGTGTGACAAGTTCTAAAATGAGGTTAGTTATAACTTCACACTTTTAAAATTGTTTCTTTAAATTTTATTTTGTGTCTTTGGTGGGATGGTGATTGGATATTTGTAAACATGACCAACAAATCAGCATTTTTAAATATTTGTCAAAAGTAAGTACTTAGATTCTGATGAAGTTCTGAGTGTTTATTAAAAGGAATGAAAGCACTTAATCCTAATACTGAGTTTGTCTTTATGTGCAAGCTTTGTGGAACCTTTGTTGTTTGGTTGTAGTATTTCTTCTATGCCGCTGTGCTTGTATAATTAGCAGCTAAACCATAAAAATCAGCTGACACAGCTAACTCCTACTATACACAGCTTGACTGAACCATCACACCAGCACATAAAAGTATGGTATGGAAAGGGACCTTTATGCAATAATTTAAAAGTCAACCGTTATAACAAAATGAACAAAATTAAGAAAGATAATACAGTCAACAAGCAACAATGATGATGGTGAACATTTGAACCATAGTAATAGCTTTGTAGTTCAAACCATTCTCTTTAACTCAAGTTCTGATGCATTTTTTAGAGATCATGGAGAGGCTGGAGAGGCAGCACATACTGGATTCACAGTCAAAGGAATAAACCCTTACTGGTCAAGTCTATACAAATGCTGTAGCTGACAGTAAAAATAAACTATTTAATTCTCAAGTCTCATTTGGGATTTCAGATAGGATCTGTTATTTTTTAATTCTGGTTATGCTTTGTCAGGTTTTGGAGTGGTTTAGGTCCAGTGAATATTTGTGATATGTATGTACTTACTAGTATCACTGTTTTGACACTTGTATACACTCCATTTTAATCTTCCTGGGTATGCATTTTCTGTTGTAGTTGTCCGCCAGCTTGATCTTCAGTATCAAATATCTTTGAACCATCTGTGAGGAAAACATACAACTTTTCTGGATAAATAACTGTTGAATTTTTTCTTTGGCATGAGAAGGTAAAATGGGCCAAAGAAGGAAATGTGAGTGTATACTTAGCTGAAAACTGAAATACTGAGAGTAGTTCTTTAACTTATTAATGCATACTGACAGACAGTTACTTAGATGTCATTCTCCTGACTGCTGGTAGGTTTGATCTCAATAGCCTAGATTTGGTTCTAAAGGAAAACTGTATGTGATAAAATATTTTAAGATGAACACAAAAGTCAGCTTTTTGCATCATTTCATGATCTCAAGTTATTTACTCAGATTTAATATGGTGGCTGCACAGTACAGTATTACCCTTTGCGGCTGAGTATGAACCTGTTCTATAAATGAATCTACTGATACTGTTTCCTCTTTTTACTTGCACAGGCTTTGTAAGTTGGTGCTAGAGACATAGTCTGGTGTAATAATTTACTTCCATGATAGAGATGACTGGTGACATGAGGCATATAAAGTGATTTACTGGTCATGGGCCCCCAGTCACACAGAAAGTTTACACAACTATATTTGGGAAATTCCAGCACTTCGTCCATAATGCTCAGTTAGTTAAAGAAATTCAGACCAAGGAAGCAGTTTAGGTTTATGCCCAGGTGGCATAAAATGGAGATTAAGGTCAGTGCAACGGCAAAACAGCTGGCAGCTATACATGCCAGCACAAGGCTGGCCTATATTCCTGATGTTACATGATAATTGGCCACCAGAAGAGCATGAAGTGGTTATGACAAATCAAAAGTGCAAAATAAGTGTGACATAGAATGAGGACATTACAGTCATTACAATAGACAGACTAAAAGGCACTTTAGTGAGCTTCATAGTATTGCTTAGTCACAAGTGGATTGTTGCCTGTTAAATAGCACTATTTTAATTTATCACGGGGCATTTAGAGTCAGTGAAAATGTGTGTACTGATGCTGCGATAGCAATGCAACCATTAAAGTAGGAGAATGTGATGTCTGCAGAATAAGCTAATCTTATGGCTAGGAAAAAGCAAAACTGACTGTTAGTAAAATGACTATAGCCACATGGGACTAGAAGATTATGTCTAATAAGAACCTCATAAAGATGAATGGTAGGGTTTGTGCAAGTGAGTACCCTAACATTTCTGTTTTTTTTAGGCATCTCGAAAACTAACTGAACACATGACATTTGACAAGTATGGCTTTGGGCTTTTCATAGTTTTTGATCCAATAACTTGGAGAACCTAGT
The DNA here is from genome assembly GCF_019279795.1 of Protopterus annectens. Classification (NCBI taxonomy): domain Eukaryota; kingdom Metazoa; phylum Chordata; order Ceratodontiformes; family Protopteridae; genus Protopterus; species Protopterus annectens. The sequence continues at coordinate 609,696,143 of NC_056729.1, read as the reverse complement.
GGATGTGAAAGTAATAAACTTGTAAGTAAAACAGGCCAAAGAAGAGTATCTTAAGCTGAGAAATAGGTGGAAAACTATGGTTGACAGGAAGTGTGTCACTGCATAACAGTGTCTGTGGCTCCACAGGCAGCACATTCACCTTTGAGGTAAGAACATCAGAAGACAGAGGGATCTATTCTCACACCAAGTGCTTGGATTAATTTTCCAATACTGTCACTGCAGTGCAGCATGGGTAGGGTTGCCAGGTTTCTTTGTGGCTAAAACTGGACTAAGGTCACGCCCCTCACATCACCCATAACTCCACCCATTCCCACCCACTCTCCCATCCATGCCACACCCATTTTGTGACATCACTGTGACATCAGCTGATGGGAATGCCCTCTTTTTCTGTTCTGGATGCCTGCTTTCAGCCAATTTACTATGCTTTTCTGTAAAAAAGCATAGTAAATCAGCCAATTGTAACAAACACTGATAGTCTGTTTCCTTTTGTGAAACAGAAAAATGGAGTTTGTACAGTGTTTTCCTGACTACCAGAGCAGAGACTTGATTTGATTTGTGTGGATAGTCCAGAAAAAAACAGATAGGTGGCATTGCGCATTGGCAATGGCAACAGGGTGATTTCCAATTTCCCACCTATTGTTCAAAGACTCAAAGTTATGCTTAAATAGGGCTAGCCTAGGGATGGACTCTGCTTCACATGGATGGGAAGCTTGTTCCAGTGCATGGGGACCCTCTCTGAGACACATTTGTGTCTTATCAACATCACATGACCTATTTATGTCACAGGCAAAATTTAAATCCTTGGATCTAATGGTTCTGATACTGTTCGTTTTGTGGATGTCCAAAAGGTCCATCAATCAGTGCTGGATCCAAGGATGCCTTGTATGCCAGACATTCTCTGTCAGTAACCTGTAGGAGACCCGGTATAGTGAGAGGGCTTTAAGGAGATCTGTATAAGACAATGCGTTTAGACACTGGATTCTTCTAGTAAGGAAGCTTTAAATATTTTCCAGCTGTTGTATGTGTCTGGTCAAGTACATGCCAAAGAGATAGGTGCAGCTCACACATCCAGTTATTCTGTCAACTTCTCAGGTTAACATCGCTAATATTTTAAAAAGTGTTCCTTGTACGTGAGCATTGTCCTATAACAAATGTAAATAAGCAACTCAAACATTGGCTTCTTACGAGTTGTTCATTTACATTAATCAGTGTCTAAAGCATCTCCCCAGATTCCACTGGTGGTTAAGTGCAATGTCATAGATTTATTTTTTTTCACTCTCACTCCTTAACTCCTCCTCTTGCTACCTAGTAACCTCCTCCATCCTTCTACTTCTTCCTCATTGTACCTCCTCCTTTCTTCACACAGTTCAGTTTGCCGAATTTTCATTCAGAAACTGAAACATGTTGGGCAAAGACATTTGGCCATTCATAAAATGGCCAGTTGTCCTTTGCAAACTTGTAGGGAAACCTATTCATAGCTAGTCTAGACAACAAATCCATTAGGCTCAGTTCAGTTTGGCCTGCTTTGCTGTGTTTGCTGCTTCCTGATGTGAATAAATGTTGTTAGAAATATGTCAATTATGCAGCCTAATATTTGTGTTGGAGTTGGAGGCTAACTTCTGTGCATTATTCATTTGCTGAGTAAATGAACAGGTCCTTTGACCCTTTCCAACCATGACCCAGGACACAAGAGCAAGGAAAATTAAATATATACAGACTCTAAAATAGTTAATCAGCTAATTTATTTTTGGAAGGCAGGAACAGACTGAAGTAGACAAAGAAAGCTTACTTAGAACATTCAAACTTTATACAGTAACCAGTGGATAGGACTTAACTGTGTAGATCTGAGGGTTTGAAACAGTCTTAACCTCTGTCACTCTGTGCCACTGTGCCTGTGGAATTTTTTTGATCATAACTTTTGTGACTTGAGAGCATCCCTCACCTATAAGGACTGAGAGGGTAGACAACAGATTATGCTCCCAAAGACCTGTTTTTTTCATTCTGTCTGAATTCTTGTGGAGCAGCTCTGGTCTGTGTCTGTGGTGATGGTCAGGGAGTTGTACAGCCATACTTTGCATGCACTTGTACTGTACATTCATAGTTGGAATGTAGTCACAGTTTGGGCACCGTGTGTAGGAGTGTCCATTTTAATGGTCTGTTAGGAATAGTGCATAGTTCAGTTGAAGTTCCACATTTGTGGTATTTGGAGTCTGACTGAGCAGCCCTGATCAGAGGCTTGTTCTGTGGGATAACAGATTTAAACTCGGTGCAGGAATATGGCAGGTTAAAGAAAACTGACAGTTCACTTTTAACTGATTCTGGCGTAAGTCTGATTCATTCATCCATCCAAATGTTATTCATAACGCTAAACACATGCTCAACGGATGCATTTGAGACTGGAACAGACATAATGTGCTGAACAAGTTTCAACATATTTGGTGCAGACTCATGCTTGGAAAACTTACACCAAGCCTCAGCTGTGCTTGCACAGCTATGGATAACGTTGAACACTTCACTAAGAGCTCGCACTTCATTGTGCAGGCTGTTGGATGGATGGAGGTGGATAGAGGCATTTGCATCCAAATGTCAATCACTTCAAGCGAAGGCGATCTTGTGACACTGGTCAAAGACAGTGACTTGAAGTGACGATATGGGGAATGTTCGAATGCAAACCATTTGTTCAAATATGTTATTGCTCGCTTGTACACATTCAGAGCTTCAGTTATGAACTTGTCAATGAACTGCTATGGTAGATAACTTTTGCGCAGAGCAAATGCTACCATCATACCAAAATATTTGTCATCAGTCCTATGCTACAGAGACAGCTTAAACTGTTCCATTATACCGTACAGCTCACAAGCTGATGTTGATTTGTTCTCAAGCTTTAAAATTGTCTGTTGAAAGGATGACATAAAGAAGTGTGTAAAATACAGATACAGCTCTGACTTTATTGGGCTGTCATCTGGTGCCAGTTCATTTTCCTGGTCCTTCAACATTTTCCATATCACTTTTGGACAATCAGCTTTTCCTTGAGACAAGAAATACATTTTCAAAGGCATCCAAAACAGCAAAATTCAGTCAAGAGCCTTGAACAAACTCAACCAGTGGGTTAGAACATGTCTGATTATCTCGTGGTATTCAGACTCATAGAAATCAAAGCAGCTCTTCAGTTCTGCTTGCCTCAATGCAGAGTTACTGAATTCAGCAAACACTTTCATGACGAAATTTTCAACATCAAATGACATGACCTTTAAAGGATTTTTCACACAGTTATGCATAATGTGGTCATTGCAGTGTGCTTCAATAATTTTAGGATTCTCCTCTGAAACTAACTTCTGATAAACAGAGTTGTTTATGCCATAGTTTACCGATGCATTATCTGTGGCATAGGCGGTAACATTTTGCCAAGACAATTTGCATTCTGTTAAAACACGACAGAGTTGATTCTTTATGGACTTAGAGTCTTCGAATGCATCCTGGGAAAAGTCAATAACATGGAAAGAAATTCCATTCTGTGGGGTGAAGAACTGAACACCAACCAGATAGAATTTATGGTTCCCTTTGTAAGATGCATCAGTAGCAATGGAAAATGGCAAACCAGCATGTAACTTATCAAGGACAACTTCTAGTGAAAATGGGTACAAAACATTGTTGACTATGGTGGAAACTTTTGTTTGGCCGCAGGTCATCTTTTTAACAATTTCCGAGTCATCAATTACAGACTTCATAACTTTCATACCACAGTCCTGTGCATTATATGAAATATGATGTCTAATTCCACGATACACTTCAGCAATTTCTGCTAGGGATACTTTGTGAGATGCCGTACTGTTTGGCGATGTGAAAAATGCCTTTAGTCGTTGAGATGACGCACTAGCTTGGGAACAAGTAGTATGCTTTTTGGTGCTTTGTTGTGCTGTAACTGCTTTTTTTCCATCATATGCAACAGTGATTGATGTTGCACAAAGCTTGCATCTAGCTTTTGTAGCTTCTGTACATTTTTGCATCCATGAAAATTCCCTTTCCCACTCTGCATTATAATAACAGATGTTTCGTTTTCGCTTCTTTGGTGGGGTAGACCGGTCTGACTGTGTAGTTAGGCTGCCAAAACTCTCATTATTATCATTGACACGGACACCGTTATTCCTGTCCTCCATAATAACAGTATTAATAAGTACCTGCAGACAGTGACAGCAGACATATAATGAGTTAGTTACACTTAAAGACAAAAAGCTGCGTTAATAAAGAGTCTACACAAATACTGTACAACTACGTTTCCATCCCTGAAGTATCTGTTTCTTACAAAAGGAACATCTGCTTGTTAGTGTGTGTGTCCCGGACTGGTGCAAGGCTATACTGGCAGAGTCTACTGTCTAGTAGCATTGGGTATTCCCACACCACGGTGTCCCACAGTCCCACTGATAAGCTAGAAGGCTTCCCTCCAACATAGCAAGGCTTGGGGAGCTCAGAAGCTTACAAACCATCCTAGATACAGCAAATATCTATCTGGACTAGACTAGTTACAGGAAAGGCAGGAAACAAGATTAGAATTTTTTTTTACAGAAAAGCAGCTAAAACAGCACTAAAAACAATTTACGGGCACACTGTGTAGTGCGAGCTAGCACACTTGAGTGTGTAGCAATATTAAAACAAATACAGTTTAAATAAATGCAATTTATTCCAACTGCGTTCTGAACTGAATTCAATTATTGTTTTATTTAATGTTGAATAGTTAAAAAGTGCCAAACACATATTTATCAGCTCTATATTTCCAGATTGTTTGAGAAGCATACTCAGTCAGAACACAAGGAGATCCTGGCAAAGTTTTTTTTAATGTGAATTAATATATATTTTCTGAAATAAAGTCCATGACACTAATTATTATAATTATTTAAGTTTAATGCACCTCCTTTTCTCCAAACAGACCATTTCTGTTAACAAAACCAACATACATTAGGTAACATGCTACGAAGACACAAACATACTTCTCAAGTTCCCTGATTTTGTAGAATGTCCCCAATTTTGCCTGATATTCTGCCTGCTCCTTGTATAATTGTAATCTTTCTGGTAAATTATCGTGGATTTCCCAATTAGCAATGTTAGGCATTGTAATGTCATACTTGTTATTTGCTCAAAAATGCTTTTGATGCAAACTTTCTTTTATTTTAACGTTTTAAGTGAATTACAGTTATATTTAATAAATGATCCTTTTATTTTTGCCAAAACTCTTGAAAAGAAGTGGAAAGTCAGGGGTTAGCATACTGTTTAAAATGTTTACCTCATAGACACAAGGCACACAGTTTGGAATGGGAAATTTAGCTAGGTTTAAAGAAACCACAAGGAACATTCAAGGTCTTCACCATCTCTCATATGGGGATTGTTTGAAATCACTGTCACTGTATTCTGTTTCATACAAACTACTCAAAGGTAAATTGTGCATTGCTGCCATGTTTAAGGATTGCTAATTATCTGAGGTTGGAACTAAGCCATGGTGTAGCTTAGTAGCTAAGACATTAAATAAAAAATTATATTGTTAGATTAGCCCCCTGTAAGGTTCATTTGCTTTACCTTAATAATATTCAAGGTAGGTGTGCTTCCTAAAGGTACCTTTGAAAGTTAAGCAGTAATCTGTGTCTGTGGACTACAACCACACTAGTGAAGTGATACTATTTTTGTTTTAGTTTTTAACCTTCATTAGTTAGAAGGTTCTGGATCATTCTCTAAAAGACTTTATTTTCCTACTTCCATATCTCCAGGTGCTTTTAGTTTCAAAAACCTAATGTCTGCGATTCAGGTGTGAGTTTTCAGTGAAGGCCGTAAGAGATGTCTTTGCAGAGTATTTTAACTTCTTGTTAGCAGACAGTGGGTACTTTTATTGTCACTGGCTGGGATTCTAACACTTTCCTTAGCTTCATGGAGAGCCATTTGGCTTTGATGAGATTCGTCGTAAAATGAATTAGAGATGTTGTAAAATTAATTATTCTATTTTTACTAATAATATTTTATTTCATACCATAATGTGAGTAGTTGCTGATGTCTGCAGATGCCATTGTGAACTGTAGTGAGAGTAGGGAACAGGTGGAGGAGAATCTGTAGAGGTGGAGATATGCTCTAGAGAGAAGAGGAATGAAGGTCAGCAGGACTAAGACAGAATACATGTGTATGAATGAGAGGGAGAATAGAGGAATGGTGAGGATGCAGGCAGTAGAGGTGGCGAAGGTGGATGAGTTTAAATACTTGGGATCAACAGTTCAGAGTAATGGTGACTGTGGAAGAAAGGTGAAGAAGAGAGTACAGGCAGGATGGAGTGGGTAGACAAAAGTGTCAGGAGTGATTTGTGACAGACAAGTGTCAGTAAGAGTGAAAGGGAAGGTCTACAAGAGGGTAGTGAGACCAGCTATGTTATATGGATTGGAGGCAGTGGCACTGACAAAAAGGCAGGAGTCAGAGCTGGACGTGGCAAAGTTAAAGATGTTAAGATTTGCACTGGATGGGATGAGGGTGGACAGGATTAGGAATACGTATATTAGAGGGTCAGCCCAGGTTGGTAGGTTTGGAGACAAAGCCAGAGAGGTAAGATTACATTGGTTTGGACATGTGCTGAGGAGGGATGCAGAGTATATTGGGAAAAAGATGCTAAGGATGAAGCTGCCAGGTAACAGGAAAAGGTGAAGGCCTAAGATAAGGTTTATGGATGTGGTGAGAGAGGACATGCAGGTGGTTGGTGTGACAGAGCAAGATGCAGAGGACAGGAAGAAATGGAAACAGATGATCCGCTGTGGCGACCCCTAATGGGAGCAGCTGAAAGAAGAAGAAGAGTGTGAGTATTTGTGCTGGCTGCCCTAAACAGCAAAATCTAATCTGATGCCCTATATTATTATTATTATTATTATTATTATTATTATTATTATTATTATTATTATTATTATTATTATTTCCCTCTCTCTCTCACACACACTTAATACTCAATATATACCATACAAAAATTATACTGACCCCTGGCCAGGGTCTTGACTCTCAAACCCTCATCATCTCCTTGATCCTGCTAAGTGTGCCACAGTTACAATCTTACACAGATCCTTCACTCCACCACACAGAGGCAGGCATATGCTAACAAAATATATACATACATACTTCCATGTATGTACATATATATATATATATATATATATATATATATATATATATATATATATATATATATATATATATATATATATATATATATATATATATATATATATATATATGTCAGACTCACTACTGTCATCATCCTTATATATATATATATACAAGGGAGCCCGCAGGATTTTTTGCAGGGGGGTGCAAACCCAAGCCCCGCCCATGCAGCCCCACCCCCTCTGCTGCCCTGCCCACTCACAGCCCCCCCGCCCACGCAGCCATTCCACTGTCCCATTACTTGGCTATTTCTCCCCATTTGTCAGACACTGTTCAATTCTCTCAGTGTGCATACTGTTTTATGCTTTACTTCTACAATGATTACAGATATCTGGATTTCATTTACAACTTTTATTTCAAATTTTATAGCACAAACACTGAGACATTTACTAAACCTAAACAAAGCAATAGCCTTACAATGAAAACAGACTTAGCATTAAACCTTCTCTACCTTTGAAACCCACATTCACTGAAACAGCATCGAAACCCACATTCAACGAACATGCATCTGGCCAGTGGCAGGGTAAGTTTACCTTTGGCCCGTTTCCAAATCATAGGCTCCTTGCACACATTTTTAGAAACATGGAGTTCTTTGTTTCACCTTCCTGACTATTAATTATACTACATAATAATTGAATTATATCCCTTGTATAATACAGCACCACTTGTTAGTGTGTTTTAAATTTATAGTTCTGAGCATCTTTCCTTTAAGCAATGAAACAAATCATATGAACCAATAATGACAACCTGCCCAATTCAGAACATTTCAACCATAAAGGAACACTCTGTCATACAATCCGCCAATATCAATCAGTATGCAGAATCTCTGCAGAAGTAAAAGTCATCTGAATAATTCCACATTAAAGAGATCTGAAACCAATGAGGAGGTTGGTACTAGAAAAAAACTTTATATTTCAGTGTTTCATTTACAAATTCAGTGCCTGTTGCCCTTGAAGAATAAATTGCATGTGCTACATTAAAATAAATGGTAAGTTGGTATATTGCAATAGGGAATGGGTGGCAGGCTGAAAAACAGGTTCATAGTTATTAGGTGTCTCATCCAAAGGAGGACATACTAAGAACTGCAGTACCATACCCCCTTAAAATACAACTGTACATGCCCTTTGCATCAAGATGCAAGTATGCTACCTGCTGTGCTAACACTGCTTTAAAATTCTATACCACAATAATGATACCATTTGCTAAACAAAACAGTTGCACATAAATTCCACCTGTTAGAGCTAACTAGGGAATTTCTCTCTGACTCTCTCTGACTCTGTCACACACACACACCCCTCAATTTCTTAGTGCAAGAAATACATAAATAGATTTTTTTCAAAGTTACAACAACTGTAAACTCTGTGTGACCATGGTGTGCGTTTGTTTTTGACAGAAAGGTATAAGGGAACTCATGGCTTTGTATATAGTTGAATCTCTCTGTACTGAAGTACTCCCTACCATGATGCTGCTTTAATAGCGTGTTTGCATTCAGAAACTTGTTACAACAACTGTAAACTCTGTGTGACCATGGTGTGTGTGTTTTTGACAGAAAGGGCTATGTATATAGTTGAATCTCTCTGTACTGAAGTACTCCCTACCATGATGCTGCTTAAATAGTGTGTTTGCATTCAGAAACTTTTACAGTTTTTATACTGAATTTTATAGCTACATGAATTAGAAAATAACCAATTTCCTTTTCAGAGCCTAAGCTAAAAAGTCCACTCCTTGCAAGCACTGCTTCCCCTGGAAAACATCTATATGTGCATCACAGAGACCTAGTTCAAGACTGATGACAGCACTTCTTTAATGCAGGATTTCAATACCTGCCACAAGTTCAGGCCTATCACCCGAGATGAATAGGTGATGGTGTCTACATATTCTTAAAGAACATTTCATCTACAGACTTGCTAGGTGAGATAATGACGTGGAATTCCTCTGCATCCAACTTAGCATTAAGAAAACTACTTACTGTGTCATACCTAACTATAGGTCCCCTCTATGTACCCCATCAGTCCATATCTCCTAACTAATATGGTGTCCCTATGCATTAAGCCAACACCATTATTCTAGGAGACTTCAATCACATTTTCTTCCAAAACTGCCATTTTGAGGAAGGATTATTAGGGGAGAGAAACATTTTGAGCCAAAATTGGGGACAATGGAGAGGTTTGGATATTCCTAATTCTACAAAGCAATTTGCACATACCTCTCAACCTCTTAATGCAGGAAATCTGGACAAGGCTAAATAAATTGGGGGAACATACAAACACTACTAAAAATTGCTCTTGTATAAACTTAAGACAGTTGATAGAATAACAGGTCTTGCATTAGCATGCATTTTTCTGAAGGTTATGACGTCTGAAACTCAAATGTCTGTCATTTAGTGACTTCATTGTATGAGGAACAAACCAAAAATAAGAAGCAAATATCTATTCATTCTGCAAAGATATGGACAACTGAGAGGTATAGTTCAACCGGGGCTGTCTGAGTTTGCTACCCCCCCCTCACAAAATCATGGTCGAATGGAGCTTCCCCCCTTGCAGCCATTCCAATGTCCCATTCCTTGGTTATTTTGCCCCATTTACCATAAACACTGTAATGTGCATACTGCTTTACTTCTGCGATGATTTAGATTTCATTTGAAAGTTTTATTTTGCATTTTACAGCACAAACTCTAATACATATCTGTTAAACAAAGCAATGCAGTCTCACAATGAAAATAGACTTAACATTAAAACTTCTCTGCCCTTGAAACTCACATGCATTGAAACAGCATTGAAACCCACATTCAAAGAAAATACATTTTGCCAGTGGCAGATAAATATTAACTCTGGGCTGTCTTCAAAATCATAGGCCCCTTGAACATAACATACACATGCTCTTTGATACACCTTCCTGACTGTATTACATTATATTCCTTGTACAATACAGTACAGTTGTTAGAGGGCATTTTAAATTTATTGTTTTGAACATTTTTCCAGTAAACAATGAAACAAAATGCATACACCAATGACAAAACTGCCCAATTCAGAACATTTCCATCATAAAAAGTCTACTCAACCTTCTATAGTCCACCAGTATCAGTAAAAAATATGCACAAGCTCTGAAGTAGTAAAATCCACATTAAAGAAATTTGTAACTAATAAAGAGGTTGCTGCTAGCAAACAACTTTATATGTCATTGTTTCATCTACAAATAAAGTGCCTGCTGCCCTTGAAGAATAAATTGCCTTTGTTGCATGCAATAAAAAAATGATAAACTAGTAATACCGCAATAGGGAATGGATAGCAAACTGATAACAGGTTCATAGTTACTTGGTATCTTTGCCAAAAAGGACTGCAGCATCCACCCCCTTTACAACACAGTACAGTATCAGCAATGCATCTACCTACTGTGGGAGTAGAACCCACAGCTTTCAGCATCAAAAGCAAGTACACTATCTGTTGTGCTATTAACAATGCAAGCCGACTAAACATAAGCAGCACTAAACTTTTGCTCCCCTGCAGCTCTCAGCTCCTTATAAAATCTACTTGACACTCAGCTGTATCTCTGAACTTTGCAGCACAAGAAATCTGGAAAAAAAGCCAAAATTTATTGGGGGGGGGAGGGGGACAAAAGGCCAAAAACCAGGGACACATTTTAAACATTGCTTGTATAATGTTGGAAAGTTGCTAGAATAAAATGCTGCGTTACCACCATACATTTCACTGCCACGTCTTGAACCCAGGGGACCCTGTGCAAAACAGTCAGAGCAACATACCACTACGCCAAATCAGCTGTTTTCTGAAAGAGGACGACTGAAACTTAAATGGCTACCATTTTGTGAATTCAGTTCTCACCATAGCACAGCTGTCAACCTCTTAGCACAAAATACCTGAACAAAGCCGATACTGGGTGAATACAGCCCCCAAACATTCAGTGAATTCAGTTCTCACCATAGCTCTCAACCTCTTAGCAAATAACACCCGGACAAAGCCAGTAATGGGGGAATATAGCCCCCAAACATATTCAGTGAATTCAGTTCTTACCATAGCTCTCACCCTTAGCACAAAACCTGGATGAAGCCAATAATGGGGGGGGGGGGGGATACAGTCCCAAAGACAGGGATGCATTTCAAATCTCCATCTTGTACACTTAGAAAATTGTTAGAATAAAAGCTTTTGTTACCATGCACTTTCTGAATAATATGAAGTCTGATATTCAAATGAGTGTCATTTTTTTTAACATTTGTTAAAGGAGAACAACGGGATATGTAATTCTAGTGTACAACCTGATGTCTCTATGCACCCATGTCATTTAATTCTACAAAAATAAATATCCACTGCCGCTTTACAAAATACAAATGTTACTTTCTTGACCTACCTCTGTAGAAACGCCTAAACCATTACCGCAAGTACAGCATAGCATTTTTTTTTTAGTATACCTAGCTGCACTTGTATGATGTAGCTGAAATTGCAGCTGTATAAGCTACAGAAACTGACAAGTAGTCAATTTACATACTTTACCCAAAACTGATAGTATTCATTCATGACCATCCTCAGTGAGCCTAATCACTACCACCCACTCATGAAACCCTTCCCCTAAACCTGGATTGCTCGATATTTTGTGTCGCACACCAGACCCAGTGTAGTCCAGTAAATTGCACCTTCCTCCCAACAGGACCTTACCTTATAGTTCTACTGCCAATACCCATTTGCCTGTTTATTCTCTGGAGGTGAGAACCAGATATCCCTAGGTAAGATGAGAAACCTGTGACCTCTTTATTTTGTGGGGGTGAAAACCAGAGATCCCTGGGTTTGATGAGAACTTGTCTGTGAAGCCCAGTTGGCCTGTTTGTTTCTGTAGAGGTGAGAGCTTGTGGCAAAGGGTGAGACACTTACCATGTCCTGTGGACTGGCCTTCTCCTGAAACACTACCCTTGGTGGCTCCCTAGAGTTTTTCAGTGCTACCTGATCACTGGAAGGTATGCATGGCTCCAAACACACACTATTAGTTTTGGGGTGCTCGGTGCTTTGCACTTTTTAAAAGCATAAGCTGTACAACTTAGTATGACATGGATGCAATACCACGTGCTGTGGCTAGGTTTTTCACCCAAGTGGCAATCTGGAGATTCCCCCACCCCACCCCCAAGAATAGGCAAGCCACCAGAGACTGCTCCCTCCCATCTTTCCCTGCCCATCCCTTCAGCACCTGTTCCACTAATTAAACACAGGTCATGTGAGGTGCAGTCAAAGGCTTCATTCCTTTGCACCATGGAAAAAAAGCTAATTTTTAGCAGAGGCCTAGAGAGAAACACTCCAGACAGCCAATAATCAAACCAGAGAACATGTAGCTGTCAGGCAACAATGCTACCACTGGCTTTGCAAGGACACAAATTTTATGAGGAACAGAAAAAGTATGAGGGAAAAACCTGCAACATTTGGGGCATTTTACACACACACACACACACACACACACACACACACACACACACACACACACACACACACACACACACACTACTCACTCTGAAAGTGTCCCATCTTCCGCTCGTTTCCTCCCGCTTGCAAACCCGAAACCCGTCCCATCTTCCCTCCGTTTCAGTTCCCGCTCGTTTCCTCCCACTTGCAAACCCGAAACCCATCCCATATTCCGTTCGTTTCAGTTCCCACTTGTGAACCTGAAACCGTCCGTGTGAGTTCCCACTCGCAAACTTGAAAATATGCGCGATGAGCGATGATGTCAGCACACCCGCGACTGGACTTCTTAAAGAAGAACGCCCTAAAAAAAAAAAAAACTTTTTTTTTAAATTATAACATTAACTAGTCAGTCGATTCCAGATTGCACCTGCCTGCGGGCACCCTTGTATATATATATATATATATATATATATATATATATATATATATATATATATATATATATATATATATATCATTTAAACTGGGTCTGTGTTATATCATTCACAGTGTAAATGATGGAACTACAGAACATTGATCTCAGAAGTTCAAAACTGCAAAACAAAATATGCCTGTAGATGTTTTTGAGATTGGGGCACAGTGGAGAGTAGGGTTTTGTCCTTTCTCAGTTGTAGTGTAATCTCAGAGTGATGCATATATAATTAGTGGGGGTGGGGTGCGGGAATACAGGGGGCTTGTGCCCTGCAGAAAAGATGTTTCAGATGTGCTTTGTACATATTCAGTGCTTTGCAGTTTCAATATTCTGAGATTACTATTCTGCAAATTGCCTGTTTGCACAATTGATGATATGAGATCCCAGCTGAACCATATTTATTACACCCTGACTGTTTCCTTTGTGTTCATTTTTTTCATGGGATTTAAATGAAACCCCAAACCATCCTAATCAAACTCCTCCATCAATTTAGTTAATGGACATACCTGTGCTAAATCTTCTTTTTCTTTCAGCTGTTCCCATTAGGGGTCGCCACAGCAGATCATCTGCTTCCATTTCTTCCTGTCCTCTGCACCTTGCTCTGTCACACCAACCACCTTAATGTCCTGTCTCACCACATCCATAAACCTTATCTTAGGCCTTCCTCATTTCCTCTTACCTGGCAGCTCTATCCTTAGCATCATTTTCCCAATATCCCCAGCATCCCTCCTCAGCACATATCCAAACCAATGCAATCTCACCACTCTGGCTTTGTCTCCAAATCATCCAACCTGAGCTGACCCTCTAATATACTGATTCCTAATCCTGTCCATCCTTATCACACCCAATGCAAATCTTAACATCTTTAACTCTGCCACATCCAGCTATGACTCCTGACTTTTTGTCATTGCCACTGTCTCCAACCCATATAGTATAGCTGATATCATTACTCTCTTGTAGACCTTCCCTTTCACTCTTACTGGTACTCGTCTATCACAAATCCCTCCTGAAATTCTTCTCCACCCACTCCACCCTGCCTGTACTCTCTTCTTCACCTCTCTTCCAAACTCGCCATTACTCTGAACTGTTGATCCCAAGTATTTATACTCATCCACCTTAGTCAGCTCTACTCCCTGCATCCTCACCATTCCTCTGTCCTCCCTGTCATTCACACACATATATTCTGTTATCTCCACTTCTCCAGGATCTCCTCAACCTGTTCCCTACCCTCAATACATATCACAATGTCATCTGCAAACATCATAGTCCACGGGGACTCCTGTCTGATCTCGTCTGTCAACCTGTCCATCACCACTGCAAATAAGAAAGGGCTCAGAGCTGATACTTGATGTAATCCCACGTCCACCTTAAATGCATCCATCACTCCCACTGCAGATCTCACCATTGTCACACTACCCTTGTACATATCCTGTACCACTCTTACATACTTCTCTGCCACTCCTGACTTCCTCATACAATATTCATCAAGACTGATTAAATTACATAAACTCTCTTTCCTAATGGCATTGCATTAACCTCTCTCACCTTTATGATTCTTTTATTTATTTTATTTATTTAACATTTTTTACCAGGAAAGTCTGACTTGGAACAAAGCCAGTTTTCAGCAGATACCTGGGGAGAAACACTACAGATGCATGTCTTTGTAGTGTAGGACAAAACCAGAGCACCCAGAGGAAAGCTACATGAATGCAGTGAGGACATGCAGACTCCACACAGAAGATACCCCAGTTGAGAATTGAACTGGAGAACCTCTTTCTATTAGGTGACAATGCTAGTCAGCACTGCACCGTCGATTTATTTTAGTTCTAGTTGCAATCTTTTCCAGTCATTCAAAAATGACTAACAATTTCCCTTATTATGTTCCTAACATATGCTGAGAATTAAAACAAATCTCCCCTTTTGGTTGTATCTTCAAGTCCATTACATCTTATTTTATTTAACTCTAAACAAACCCAATCTAATAACATAAACCAGCCCATTCTAATAACATTCCCAGACATGTGTAACATCACCTACAAATTTGCCATCTTTAACTACACAAAAATATAATTTGTATAATTACACTATAACAGAAATGAGCAGTTTTTTTCCAACTATTCCCACCATGCTTTTTGCCTGCTGAGCTCCTCTACAGCTGCATTCATTGTCAAACTAAATAATAAAGGAATAAATGAACAATCCTGTCCATTAATACATTGTATTATGAAAGTACTACCATAAACCACCTTAATAAAATCCCAGAAATGTCTCCCAAAAAAGATAAACATGCACAAAATGTAATATAATCTTATGCAATAAATTATCAAATACTTTTGTGACCACTCCAGAAAATGACTGCCTTCCCCTTAAATCTTAGTACATTAATTATTTATCTCATTCTCAAAAACAAATTTTGAACACTCCTTTGCTTAACCGCCAAAACTTCATCCCCATCATCCTACTCAATCTTAACCCCAGTGTCTGAGTTAACAGTTTATGATCTGTACCAGTTAATGTTAAGGGCTTCCAATTTTTAATGTTTTTTCTTTCGCCTTTCCAAACAAACATAACTATACTCAAGTAATTATCCACCCTATTATGTATTTCCATCCAACATTTATGCATAATCATAACTTAATTTTCAAGCATTCATTCTGCAATAATACTCTAAAAACTCATATGTAATGCTATCAGCCTTGCAATACCCTCTGCTTTACTTGAGTTTTTAAAAATCACTTTCCCTTATGCCTTGTTATGTCAGCGTCTATTTCACTTAACGTTATTTAGTGTTCTTACCTTCCAAACAGTCTTTTCCTTTTCTTCCTTTCCTCTGTATACAGTAATTCAAAACTCTTTCTGCTTTCCTTATTATCTCCTTCTTTGTAACATAAAGGCTATTACCATCCATCAAGTTTTCTACAGATGTATATTCGGGTCTATATCACTTCGACGAAACGGCAGAAGTTCGAACACCATATGTTCGAACTTCTAACTTTGAAGTGCAAAACCATTGAAGGCTTAGAACAGCGATTTTTTTCCCAGGGAAAAAAATCGCTGTTCCAAGAAACACACACACAACAAAAGCACACCAAAAAAAAAAGCAATCCACACACATACACTTAAAATCCTACATCTAACCCTACACTAAACTGTACATACACTACTATCTATCCACTTACCTTAACCCAAATCCTAATCCTAAGGTCCGTCACTATCGCACACTCACCTGACCCAAGCCCTAATCCTAACTCACATATCCCGCCCTAACCCTAAAGTCTGTCACTATCGCACACCCATCTCACCCGCACCCTAACCCTAACTCACCTATCCCGCCCTAACCCTAAAGTCTGTCACTATCGCACACCCACCTCACCCATGCCCTAACCCTAACTCACCTAAACCATGCCATAACGTCCTCACAATCGCACACTTACCTGAACCCAACACGTAACTTTCCACCACAATGCTGAAAATCGCGAAGCCACAGAAATGGCCCACCGAATTCTTTCCCTGGGAAAGAATTCGGTGTTCCACGGCTTAGCGATAATCAGTTTTTGAACTTCACAGTTCGAATATATGGTGTTGTAACTGCTGAAGTTTCGACTAACTGATAGGAACCCTGTATATTCCACTTGTGTGAGAGTAGCTAATAAGGGAGCCACCTTCTGGTTTCTGTTCTTCTCTATAGACCTTTGCTGAAGTATCCAATTTTTCACCATCTTCTCATTTTCTTATATAAAATGCTGCATTTTCTATAGTACTCAACATCTCCTCTATATTTTAAATTATGAAGCCCACCTGCCTCCATTTTTTCCTAAAAAAGAGTTATTTCTATTCTGCTCTTTTTGTATGCTTTTCAGTAATCTTCCTCCCCATTTTTATAAAGCAACCTTATGTTTCTATGGCCCACTTGTAATCTTTAAAAAATAACTTGATTGATTATTACAAAGTCAGCTTCAATAATTTCACCCCTATTCATATGTAAATACCACCTCCCACCTTAACAAACTGTATATGCACTTCTTTGAGATCAATGTTACATATTTGCTCAACCTCTGACCTACCCAAGTATAATAGTATATACCATATAATCTGTTATACTAATTGTCTCTCTTCTACATTTATCATCCCCAGTTGTGCAGTCTGCAATTAAGCCAGCTTCAGAATCTTTTTTATTCTTCTACTAATCCCCTTTCTTTTTACAGCTTTCTTCCAAAAATAGTTAAAACATTACCCACAGATAATAGCTGCTTATAATGATATAGAGAAATGTAATTTGGTCTCTGACCATAACCAATTTATATGCTTAAGACACGGATGTCAAGAAATTCTCCTTGAGAACAAAGTAAGCTCAAGACGTGAATCTTGATAGCTATTTCCAGAAAGTATAACTACTTGGCTGTGATTAGAGAAATCTGATCATAATTATTTGTAGTGCATGAAGCTCTGTGTACTGCAAGAGACAGATCTTAAAATGTGTATAAATGCCAACTGTTCTACTGATTTTCAAGCTGTAACCCACTTAGAGCTGTCAAACAATTCTTTGTAGTATATGAAGCTTTTTTTTTTCTCTGAAGTTTAAGGAAATTACCTCCACCACCTCCTTAATGTACCTTAACAGGCTTCAAAAATATAACTAAATTATTTCCATAGCTTATAGTCCTACCCCTGAAACATGGGTCCTAACAAAACAGGACTCAAAGAGAGCCCTGTTTTATTCCTCGTTTTCATTAACAGTTGCCCACATTCTTTGCTGTTTAACTAAGGAACAATTATATTATTCTCATAAATGAATTTAATTTGTATATTGTACCTCTGCCCACATTTGTAATTATCAAATAACATCTATAGAGTGACACAGGTGACACCTTGCATACACCTGTCACTGCTATTCTTCCTTCACTCTTCCCATATTCACTTTTATCCACCAACTGTCTTATAAAAACTAATAGTGCTAGACATCTGTCTTACTACTAATTCCAACATCACAATCATCTACTCTTAACTGTAGTACTCTAATCAATTACTTATAATCACATCTTATAAAGGCTAATGGCTTCCACTGAGTCATGCCATTCATTTCTCTTTTTTTCTATAGATAAATGTAATAAAATTAGCCATGATTGATTTATTTGCAAACATATTTAAGTTCTCTTCTTCTAACATTCTACTCCATCTTTCCAATCTTCTAGTGAAATACCCTTATCTGACTCTCATGTCTCTGTCTGACTTCTTATAGTTCCAGTCCACATCCTCCCACATATATTTTCCTTTATATAAATATCTTACATAGTCATGTATTTTCAATATGCTTTCTGTTGTTGCTTGAACTTCACCCCTTAGTTGATCTTAATGCTACCCCAAAAGGCTATCATTGTTTACGTTTTCTGATTTAGCAATGAAAACACTTTCCTTTGACAACATATTTCTGAACTGCTATCCATTCCCTCATCTCTCCTTTTATGCTTTACAAAGTCTCTCTTATTTTTTGAAAAAAAGAAACCCTCTTTTCTGTAAGTTAGCATACACCTCTAATATGTATTTTTCATGTACAAGGATAGTTCCATATATTTTTCTTTCATATATTCCAAATATATGATCTTTATTTCAAACTTTCAAGCCAACCATTAGACTTGATACCACAAAAAGGATACATTCCTGTTTGATCTGCTCATATAGTTCTAAACCTGTCTTACAACTTTTATTCCTGCCAAACTTCTATAAAAGGGCCACTTGTTATTTCTTTTTTTTTACCATACTGTTCCCCCAAATGCAATCCATACTACCCTGTCATCAAGGAAGCCTGAATTTTCTACTTCAAGGCCAGATCACCCACACATACACACATATGCGCACACACATTTCCTAAAAAATAAATATCCGATCTTAGTTGTGATAACCCTCTTGTACAAATGAAGTCAGCATCTCCCACCTATAAACCTGGCCTACTTAATTCCCACAAACATCTAACATTCTTATCACTTAGTCATAGATGAATATTCTGATCAGCAGAATGAGCAATGAAAATGCCTGTTGGGTTGTCTCTCAGATTTGATCTAGAAAAGGTGAACATGGTGAAAAAAAATCATAGACATGAGATGACATAAGCTGATACTGGTCTTTCTGCAGCAAGTGTAAGGACAAGGAGTTCTAGTCATTTTAAGTGAATACACTGGATGAATTATTGGGGAGAATGTAAGAACAAAGCAGATGTATATTTTGATCACTGATAATTAAAAATCTTTTAAAATAATTTTAAATATTTGTATAAAACCTAACCTCATATGCAGTTAATGCAATCCTACTCAGCTCCCGTAGGAATCATTGCGAGCATGAGGAATTGTAAAGACATAGGGTTATTTCAGTAGGATGAGGAACATCTCAGTGATACAAATAGGAATGGATTTAGTTTTAACAGGAGATAAGCAATTTATGAAATCCGAGTAAAAACTAAGCAGGCTAAGGAAAAAGTAGGGAATGGCAGCATACTCAGCAGTATAGCAGAACAGCTGAAAAAGCTTGCTGTATAGAAGCTGCTAAAACAGTGGAGTTTGTCTTCCAATGGCAAGTGGCCTTGGCATAGAGCCAAACTGTCAGCTTGGCTTTTTTTAGCACCTTTACTGAATTATCACTAAGGCATAACAAATGTACATCTATATAAAAGAAAACAAACCATATTAACACATTTTTATTTACAAACATTATACATTTATGCTTTTTTGTATAGCTATCATCAATCCAGCATTAAATAAATTGTTCAATTCCTGCTCACTTCTCCTTCAAAACATTATTCTGTCTGTATTGTTCCTACAATTTCCAATTTTTCTATGTAATTTGCTCCTACCCTTTTCTAAAGATCCCATTTCCAGCTCCTTTATCTGTGTTACAATATTCAATACTTCAAATACAGTTGGTTTAGACTTTGGTTTCCATCTTCTAGTAATTGTTTTTTGGCAGTCACCAGATGTAAACGTTGCAAGGTCGTACTATGTCTAGTCAATTCAGACCTTGTATCCTAGGTCAAAAACTCATTTCCTTAGTTACACCCATTTGCTCACCCAATATTTCTGACAGAGGATTCTGTAGGACATTTTTAAAGTCTGCCAACTCATTACACTCCCATAACATGTTTCCACTTGTTTCTTTCTTCCCCATTACACCTCCAACATTTGTCATCTACCCCAGGAAAAAATCTTTGGAGTCTTCTTGGGGGTATAAAATAACTATGTAAATACTTCCAGAAAAAAATCCTAAATCTTCTAGACTTTGTTGCATAATTGTGAGCCATATGTCTACGTCTACCCTCCCATTGTTTCCTTATGAACTGCTTATCCAATCTCTCTTTACAATCTTTTCTAACATCCACTGATTGGTTCCTATAGTTATTGTGCAATATTTTTATGCCCTATTAATTATCGCTTTTTGACAGCAGCTTCTGTTCAAGATTCAACTAAAAATTTTACCAGAACAGGACTTTCACTTAGTATTCCCCTATCCCTTATCTTTGACTATAGTCTGATGTCAATCCGTAATAGCCTGCAGTTCAAATGTCTTATTGTCCTCTTTTCATTCTAGTACCTTTTCCTGTCTAATTGTTTTCTGCAATACCTTTTTTCTTTTGCCAGTTTTTTTTCCAATACATTCCAGCCCTGTCTTGCTTATACTCTGTACCCCTAGTTGCAGTCATCCCTATTGGCAGAATTTCCTTTCTCCATTCTCATGTTGGCTTAGTTCTTGGAATAATTTCTGCTACTTTATGAATGTAATATTCTGCATGACTGCTGTTATTGTCATTAAGGATCTGCATCCAAAATCCCACTCTCGCCTTATTTCTTGAATTTCCCTTGTTTCATCATCACCACTTTTCACTTTCAGTTATAACTTTCTGCTTGTGTTATGTATATGAGTCATAACTGTGTAGTTCTAAAATATTACTTACAATCAGGTAATCCTAAATCACTTTGTTCTGTTGGAAGGATCAACTTATCGCACTTAGCCCTTGCTCTGTTCCCTTCCCTGATAAATTCCCTCAGCTCTTTATTAATTATTGCCCACAACTTCTCCTCTGGTTGATTAAAATAGTCCCGACCTATAGATAAAATTAAATGGACTAAAAACATTATCACTGCTTGCATCTTGTGATCCATAGCCATAAAAAGAGCATCTAGTTTCTCATTTTTTGTATTATCTTTAGTTTAGTTTCTTCCCTTATATGCTTAGCTTCTATAATAGAATCCTTTTTAATCCTTACTCATAAATAGTTTATTTTATCATGTTGTCATAAATATGGATATTGCTGGACCAATTAGTGTGTGCGTATATAGTTTACATCTATAGTCTTTATTTTACTTTCATTCGTTTTATATGCCAAAAACTACTTGAAACTATCTCAGTATATTCCACAACACTAACATGTCCTGTTTTGGTTTTATCAGATACAAAATAGTAACATCTGCAAATAAAGCTGACTTCTCTTGATTACCGTACCAATTATATCCTTCAATTTCTGAGTCCATTATTTTCTTTGCCAATGGCTCTAAATATAAAGCAGATAACAAAGGGGAAAGAACATACCACTGCCTGGTTCTTCTTTTCAGACACAGCTTGTCAGAGAGAAGACCTCCCACTTTAATTTTAGCCCCATGATCCCTCATATATCCTCTTAATTAACCTAATTATTGTATCAGAGAAGGCAAATGCTTCCAATACCTGATTCATAAAATCCCAGCTTACTTTGCTGAATGCTTTCTCTGCATCAAGACCCACCAAAAACAGTACTATTTTCTTACATTCTGCTTCCCTGTGGAGCATCATTGTTCTGTTAATGTTGTCAAATGTTTGCCTCCCCTACACAAAAAAAAACATTGATCCATATCAAGCAATTTTAACAACACCTTAACCATTGTTTTACCTATTAGAGACATAAACTCTTTGTAATCATGGCTTAAAATAAATTTAAATGTGTCTATATGAAGCTGTGTCTCATGGGTCTTTATCATCTTTATATATTACAGCTTCAAACTCTTTAGGGTGCTTCCCCTCCTTTTAAAATACTTTTAAGCGAAATCTTCCAGAAATATATCACTTTCTTCTGTCTTAGCTTCTAAACTTCCCCAGGAATACCATCTATTCCTGATTACCATTCTATCTCAGCTCCCCCTATATTAACTGTTAATTGTTGAGCCTCATCTGCCTTTAACCTTGGTGTACTTAAGTCTTCCATAAATAGTTCCATTTGTACTTTTTCTTAATTTCCACATTTTTCTGCTTTCTACAAATATTTGTATAATTTCTTTTTTTTCCAAAGAAATCTTTATCAAATTTGTGTATACAATACAAACGGCATAGTAAAGTCAGTTGTCAACTATGATATTGTCAACAATAAGCAGTATTGCCAATAACAAGCAGGAAAATATTTATACACTAAAAAACTATATGCAAAAGTGCTAAATGCCAAGCTAAGTAGTCTAAGCAGATGGTTTATATAAAATGAATAGTCAAGTAAATAGGTTAGAGAGTTTGAGGCCCCAATATGAAAGGGTTGAGAGGAGAAAGAAAAGGTAGTATAAAAATTGGAAGTCTATCTGATACCCATCCCTAAGACAAATTGGGAAGATAGCTGACATTATTGTAGAATGTGTTCAGATAAGGTTATCCAATACTCTGTAAAATGCGGATGTGCAGTAGTTTTTGGCTATACATTAAGCATTTGTGAGCTGGTAAGTATTTAATTGCCATTTGTCTAAAACCTTTCCAGGAGAGTACAGTTCTGTCCTTCCAGTTCAAAGTGAGATAGAATTTAATTAGGGTAAATAGTGTGGCTAGTATGCGTAGCTGTAGTTTCGTTAAACACGGTGGTTGGGGATGTGTGACATAGTGAATTCCCAGGAAAGGGTAGCTTTTTTGTATCCCATTTTTTGCGGTTTGAATCTTAGAGAGCACCAGAGTTTGTAGGAGCATTTACAGATCCAAAAAATATGAAGGAGATCTACCTTCTGATGATTGCAATGAGGACAAAATGGGGAGGTTGTAGAGTTGAATTTATTTAGTGTAGCTGGAGTTTAGTAGGCATTATTTAGTATCATTAGTTGTGTTTATTTGAGTTTTTAAAGGGGAAAATTGTTGAGGTTATTTGAATAGATCAGATTTTTTGGTTGGTTGAGATTGTTGGATTAAAATTAAATCAATACTTGGAGAAGAATGTTTCATTATGGCACCTGAGTGAAAATGTAAGTTTGTACATATTGGAGATCATTTTCTTTTTCATTAAAAGTAGGCGCCAAAGAGTATTACAAGTATTTATATCATTGAGGGTTAATTTTGGGTCTTCCAGGGTTTTGGCACACATTTCTCCAAGATGTCTCAGAATAATGGTATAACTTTTGGGGATATTTAGCACCAGTCTCATCTCAGTGATTGTTTTCTATAGAGGTAGATGTATAGTAGGCATATCTCTTTTAGGAGTAGGTAGTTATTTAGGTCAATCATTTTGTTATTAAGCTTAAAGTTTGGGTTAAGATATAAAGGTTGCAAAGTATTGATGGCATTGGATAGTTTTAATGATAAAAAAAGTTTTTGTAGGGTGCTTATTTTATTTTTTAAAGATGTGTGAAGCTTGATGTTTTTCAAGTTCTCCTTGTTAAGGAAAGGAAGAGCTTTGAGATTACAATTAACAGTTTTGACATAGTTGTAGAACAGCTCTATCCAGACTGGAGCGGATGTCTTCTTATTAGGGTTAAAGTCAGAGATTATCACTATTTTGTTGCTATTAATTAAGTTTTAATAAAGTTTAAAGTCAGGGAGGCTAATTATCCACTTATCCTTGGAATAAATTAGTTTTTGATAGGTAATTATGGCCAGTTTCGGGGCCCATAGGAATTTGGATAGAGAGGAGTGTAACATTTTAAAAAATTGTTGTGAACAGTTATGTTAGAGGCATTAAAATGTAAAGCAATATTGGTAGCATGTTCATTTTTATGATGGCCAATTTTGATAGGAATGGACATTTAAGTTTATTCCATTTAGGGAGGCCCTGTTAAAAAGTTAGCCATAACTTTGTAAGATTGCTTTGGTAGAACAGTTTTGAGTCTGCTGAAAATATTTTTCTAAGTATTTCAGGGAGTGCTTTATTTTGATTTTGGGTATCAATGGATAGATAGTTGGTATGATGGGTTAATTGGAAAGATGGAGGATTTCTCTAGGTTTAGTTTGTAGTTAGAGAATTTTGAAAAGGTATCTGTGGAGTTCAGAAGTTTTTGTGTATCAGATTTGGGTAATGTAAGGTATAAATTTAAATAATCTGTGAAAGCAGATAATGGGATCCTAGTGTTGTAAAGAACAATAATATGATGGAAAGTTTTCTGTGTGATAAGTAGGAATAGTGGTTCAATGTACAAGTTAAACAAGTGGGGGGAGAATGGGCACGCCTGTCTTCTTCCATTTTTAATATTGATCCAAGAAGAAATTACTTTATTGCTCTGTAATGTACAGGCATTAGAGTACAGAATCTTGATAGGATGAACAAATTCAGGAGGTATGCCAAAGTGGGGTAAGATCGAGAAAAGGAAATCTAAACTAAGTTTGTCAAAAGTTTTAGAGGCATCAATTACCAGGTCAAATAGTGGAGTGTGCTTTTGGTTAGACAAAGTTATCATAGCATCTAATGTAAGCATATTATCACAAGTCTGTTGAAATTGAATGAATCTGGATTGATTAGGTGATATAACACTAGGCATAACCTGTTTTAGTCTATTAGCCATTATTGTATTGAAACTTTTAAAGTCCAGGTTAATTAGAGAAATAGGTCTATAATTCCATGGAATTTTTGGTTTGTGTTTTCCTTAAGAATAAAGATTGTTTTGCAGGTGCTAAGGTACAGGTCTGAGATACCATTGTTTTTTATATAGTTAAACAAATGAAGTAAAATTTTTGAGATTTTCTGGCTGAAAGTTTTATAAAATTCAGCAGTGAACCATTCAGGTCCTGGGGCTTTGTTAGGTTTAAGATTATTTATTACTATAATTATTTCTTGTTGGGTAATAGGGGCTGAGAGGGGGTCTTGTTGGGGTTGGTTGAGTTTTGGGAAGTGTAATTGATTTAGAAATTGGTTTATCTCCTGATCCTGTAGTAAGGATGATTGAGGACTGTAAAACTGGGAATATAAGGTTTCAAATACTTGGATTATTACCTGATTCAAAAAGTATGTTTTACCCTGATGTTTAATTTCTGTTACGTTAGCAGATGTTTTTCTCTGGTTTATGAGTCTCCTAAGAACTTAGGTGGCATTCGTGACCACTTTCAATAGTAGGCCAGAGTTATTATTTCATGAAAAGATAAATTATTTGTATTTAGTAGGTATAATTCTTTTTGAAGGTAATCCATCTGTTTTTCAGGATCCTGGTTATAGCATAGTTGGAGTTTTGTCTGTAATTTATTAATTCTTTGTTTTAGTTGTGTTTTTTTTTTTTTTTAGAATTGTGTAACCTCTTATGATAAGTTGATTTGTTAATGAGGGTCCCTCTTATTTGAGCTTTTATGGAGGCCCATTGAATGTCAAATGGGAGTTGGGATGCATCAGGCATGGTCAGTAGTTCTTCTAAAAGGTTATCCACTTCTTCTACTATATCTTCTTTTAGTTGTAGATTTAGGTTCAAGGTCCAATTATAGCCCCTAATTCTAATATTGACTGTTTAGTCCGTTAATAATGACAGCAATTTTTGAATGGTCAGAGAAGAGTCTAGGCTCAGTATGGAAGTTGATGTCCATATACAAAAAGATGTCTGATATTAAGAAAAAACTGAGTCTGGACCAGGCTTTATGGCAATGAGAGTAGAAGGTGAATTTATTATTTTATAGTTTGTTATTTTGGAAGTTGTATGACTCGAATAAATAATTTTTTTTAATTGTGTAATGACAGTGGTAGCATATGAATTGTATGAACTTTTTTATATTTGTCCTATGTGATATAGGATCCTGTATGGCATTCCAATCGCCTGCTATAATATAATAATGGTTAGGGAAATGAGTTAAGATCATATAGCTGGACATAAAGATTTTTTGCTGTTTAGAGCAGGGGGCATATATGTTTAGAAATATAACTGGTATATCAAGGTAAGAGCATCTGATTGTTAGGTAACACCATCTTCCTTCTGAATCTACATCATAATGCAGGATATTTTCTTGGAAGTTTTTTAATAATAATTGCTACACCCACACTATTGGACTTTTTTGTCAGCTGCAATAATTGTTTTTATCCATTTTTCCCATATTATGTTTCCACTGTTCAGGTAGCACACATGTTTATTGTACTAGGATTAAATGAAAAAATAACTTTCTCTTTTTATGAATTTGGATCCCCTTTACATTCCAAGAGTCAATAATCCACATACTGAGACTTTAAATATGAATAGCAACTGGGATGGGTAAAATTTAAATAGCTAAAAGTAAGGCCTTCAACCATGGATAAAGGCAAATAGCGCCAGTCTCTCCCTGCACAAATGCTGTGTCTAATTGCAAATCTACTTGGCCCAGAAGAGATCATTATAATGATCTGCAGAGATATACTAGGTGGAACCTGAAAGGAAAATAGTTTTGGGGCGTCTTTAGAACTTAGTTTTTTAATTTCAAGTAATCCCAAAATAAAAACAGTATTTGTATAGAATAACAGGAACATCACTTACCTATCACACATATGTCTTCTTGCTCAGCTCCTACAGGGCATTTGAATAAAAGTTAAAGGGTACAGAGCTGAGTTGAGGAGGAAGAAAAGAAAAGTTAATTGATATGAAATCGCATTTGCTATTTGGGAGCCTTAATAAGCATGTCTAAACCTCACATGGAAAGTAATGAGTTAGAAACAACTTCAGTACTTATTTCAGAGCCTGAACTTACAACGCAGATATAAACATTATTGTTCAAAAGCTTAACTTGAATGGCATAAAAGTGGCATAGATGCAAATTAATAAAATTAATATAACATTTCTTTCAGATAAGTACATTGTGTTCTGTATTCTTCTGCTAAATTATAAACAGTGCCTTATATATTCCAAAACAAGAGAAACCCTTATTCTGATGTCCCACAGTATTTTCTCTTCTGTATTCCTAGCAAGTAGCACATTGAAGACAGCCAAAAACAGTCACAAAGCTATCGTTCAGATATTATTTACTTAAGGTTTCCCAGATATAAGAAAAGTCAGGCATAAACTCAGAGGATCTTATTACAAGGATCACATCACCGAGAAGATAACTTTTACATTTCATGCTTTGGTCTGTGGAGTGTTCACGGTTATTAATTCATTCTGAATGTGAGCTGTAATTGTGTTTTATGTAAGGGAATGTTTCATTTATTAATATCTAAAATAGTATCCAAACAAGATATGTAATCATTGAGATTCAAATAATCAGACTGCTTACTGAAATCTTAGAAAAAATGCAGGGTTTGTCTTTTTCCACAGTATCATTCATGTATAGTGAGAGATGCTCAGCGATGAGAACAAAAAAAAAAAAATATGCACTGAGGGTAGAAGGTTAAACAAAGCCTTTTTGTGATGAGAAGTATAAGAATTTTTGGACAGTCTAGTGGTCTAGATGACATGCATGGGTCTTTGCTCAGTTAGATTCAGTTAAACATCAGATTTTATCATTTAAAGAACTTATACTGCAGCTAGGATGTAGTCCGATTCTTGTCTTCACATAGCTTGAGTCTTCAGGGATGGTTCCAGTATGTATTTTGGATTCTTCATGTGGTCTATATATACTTTCAACTAGGAAACAATGGACCATTTAAATTTTTTAGGCTAAAAGTTCTTCCTGCATATGGGTTTGTAGATTAGCGGTGATCGATCTTCACAGTTTAAGCTGGGCAGCTTCACTAGGTGTTTTAGATATGTGCATGTCCCTTTAAGAATATAATCAAACACTAAACCAGAAAATTGTGTTAATGGAGCATCAGGAAAAATGTGGAGAGCTACGGACCATTGCACAAATGCGTAAATACAAGAAATCCTACTGGGAACTTGTGCACTGGAACTACTGAACCCTAATAAAAGTAATAGATTGGAGGATCACTAATTATCTGGTTGCTTTACTTTTACAGCTGTTGGAATGAAATAGACACAAGGTATAGTTGTTGAGATGAACTATGCAAGTAGTTCAGTATTTATTGGCTTCTGCATTAGGTAGATCAGTAAAAGCATTCACAAAGGCACTTCTTGCATCTTTAATTGTTGTTGCAGTCCATTTATTTATTTTTATTTTCTTTTACATTTGTTAACCGGAAAAGTCCGACTTGGAACGAGTCATTTTTCAGTGGAGGCCCAGGGAGAAATGCTCCAGATGTATGTCTTTATAACATGGGTGGAAACCAGAGCACCTGGAGAAAACCCACACGATTGCAGGGAGGACATGCAGACTCCACACAGAAGGCACCCCAGCCGAGAATTGAACCAGAGAACCTCTTGCTGTGAGGTGACAACGCTACCGCTGCACCACTGTGCCTTCCAGAGAGAGAGTGTGGGGGTACTTCATCTGAAATTTGATTATTTTTTGAATCAGGTATGCACAGAATGGTGAGAGCTTTTGTCGTTTTTGTTTTATTTGCAGAGGAAGATCTTAGGCGAAAAAGATTTTGTTACCATTCCAAGTCAGGTATTTCTTCTTTTTAGTAGTGGAAATTATTTTAAAATCATCTTGATAGTTGAGCAGCTTTACATAGATCTGTTAGGGTTTGTCTATATTTTGTGAGGAACGGATTGCTCTATAAGCTCTTTGAATGATTATTGGTTTCACCTCAGGTATGCTTTCCAGTAAAAGGGCAAAGATATGTTGAATCATTTCCAAAAGTTTTGGGTGTTCTATCTGTTCAGGGATTCCCCTGATGATAATGGTGTTATGCCTGGATTTTGCTTCAAGATCGATAATTTTTGCTGCATGTCCTGTATGGATTTGAAGTTGGTTGCTGATTTTTTTCTGAAGCTGGTTTAGTTTAACCTCATTTTCTAGGACTCTGGTCCTTGTTTTTTCCCATCATATTTACAATTTGGTTAATGAAGTCTCAGATAGATTGGAGCTGATCTAAAAATTTTTGTATAGCAAGCTGGATTGGTTGGAGAGCAGTTGTTAGTTCCTTGAGTCTAGAAGATTCTTCTGGTTTATTTTTATTTGCTGGTTTGATTGTATCTTGTTGTTTTCCAGTTCTAGGTCTTTTGGATAATACATCCTTTTCAGTTGAAGCTACTGATGAGTATTTAGTTTAGAAGTTTGAATGTCCATGTTATCAGTCTCGTTTGGCATCTTTGGACCTTTGTTTTTCTTTTCTTTTTTTATTTCACCTCTTTTCATTTTCCTTTTTTCTCTCTCTCTTTCTTTGAAGCTGGGAAATTGTAGTTAGCATCACATGGTTACTGTTAGGCTGAGAGGTTTGACTTAATTTTGTTTACTCTTCATTTTTTGAGTGTCTGAGTTTACTTTTTCCAGTTTTGGTGTATCCAATATGTATTTTGTATCTAAATAATAGTTATATTTTTCATGATTTGTTGTGCTCTGTACTGGACTGGTACAGAGGTTTTAAGTTCCTTATCAGAGATGAGGGATAGCAGTTAATCCCCCATTTTCACCCAATGTCTGAAATACCTCTAGGATCTTTAGTTATTTTTCTTGCTGTGGGCTTCCTAAGTTTGGCAACAACTTTTTTTTCTGTTACCTAAGTTGTTGTGCTAAAAGGTTTTGTGCTGTGGAGTTATTAAAATCAGTTGCTTAACAACAATCCTTCTAAACTCATGCATATTTTCCAGATACTCCCTTATTTTCTATTTTGCACTCTACAGTTGCACCTTTACTTGTTCTGTGAAACTCCCCCTATTCTGCAATACTTTAATTTTTGGCAGCCTCTCCAAATAATTACAGTCACTTGTTAACTATATCTACTTTTCTTTTATTTCTACCATATTTTTAAACTCCACTTTCATTTTATCCCACTCACTAACTATAACTTCTGAAAAAATGTATGTCTTCCCTAATAACTCTCAAATAAATTCCACTACCCATTCCTTAAATTCCTCTCTTGTTAACAGGTAGGTAGGGAAGGGCTAGCATCTCATTTTTACTTCACTACTCTGCATTTTCATCTTGATTGTTATTGGCACATGATCTGAAATAGTTATTGGATATGTACCAAAGCCTTCAATTAAATGCAAATGTTCCTGTTGAATATAATTTTTGTTTAGTCTTGCCCAGTTATTGTACCTTGTGGAATATGTGAATCCTGAGTTCCTACTACTGAATTTATGTCCTTCAGACCAAATATTTTCATAAATTTCTTCAGAAATCTACCCTCTTTTGTTATATTTCCCTTACAGGTCCCCAGATATAGCCTTACTATTGCAAATCAAATTCTAGTCACTACCTCTGAGTAATATTCTCTGCTGAAAGCTGATTATTTCTTCCAAAGTTTTCTTAAGGTCCATAATAGCAGTTTTAGTTGGAATATAAATACTTGCCAGCATAATCCTCCTCCCTTTCCAGTAGACCCTTACTACCACAAATCTACAATTATTATATTTTCCTCTTTTATCACTATTGCAGCTCCTGTAGGAATTAGTATAAAAATCCCCCCTTTCCTTTGGCCCTGATATTCTGCTGATTATCCATCCTAAAATCCTTTCTTTATCAAATTCACATGCTTATTTCCTTCCAAATGTGTCTCCTGTAATATTGCTATTTGCACGCTGCATTTCTTAATATAATTCAACACTTTTTCCCTTTTTGTTTATACCTGTGAGTCCTTCCAAATTCCAAAATAATATGCCAGTATAGCCATTATGATAGGAAGTTCTTATTCTCACCTATTATAGATGACAACTTTTTTAAAAATTTCTATTTCCAGCTTTCTGTTGTATGCACCCACTTATGTTTGGCAAGTTGATCTTTTATACAGTTCTTTCTTGTCATCTCCATTTTTGAACCTGTGTCATATATTGCAAGGCTTTTGTTTTAATGAAAACCCTCAAACAAAAACACACCCAAGAACACCCCTAGAACCTATTAGCTTAAAACCAATACACAAAACTACGTGTGTCTTTAAATAATGATGTTTAAACCTTCTGATATGAACAATTGTCCCAGGTTGATAGCTGCACACACAGAAATTAGGTAACTTAAAATTAAGGTTATCAATGTTAATGCATATGTTATGGCATGTGCTCCAACTTACAATAATTACTGTTTGTTCTTATCTTATCTTTATTCCTCTCCCAGATGTGAAAAAAGCTTGTTGATTTCAGAAAACATTAACTTTTAGCCTTAAAAAAGTGATCTGTCTTGTATTGCTTCCCTTGTAGTCAGCGTGTCTCTATGGAAACATAACAACAAAATGTATTGCTGCCCTCAGCTGCAGACTTCTCAACTCACACTGGACATTTATTTGCTAAGGAAAATTCTTTCATTACATTCAGTGTTCTCTTGTTTACTTGCATACATTAAAATGTGTTATTAGATTAAGCTAAGGCCTTAATCCAGACATTTACCTATGCAAAAGTAAAAGAAAAGATGTTCCCCGGGATTCATGAAGCATGCGCCAGGTGCAGGCGTAGCATCGACATTCTAACACCAAAGATGGCCGCCGAGAGATTCAGGTACGAGCTGTTCCCACGTGCACTACCTGCATACACTACGCCCACACAAATCCTGAGCCTTGTATGCTAATTACCCCATGTGCAGCAATGTAGCATGCAAATGAAGGTATGTAGTGATTCAAGAAGTGTGCAGGCATAGTGTAAGCATTCAGAAATGTAAACCGTAGAAAATGGTTTACATTTTTGCAAACATAAAATCGGAGCCATGACAGCTGACCAAACACATGTATTATATTGTTAATATATGCCAATGGCTAAATATATAGCCATTGGCATAAAAAACATGTACAAAATATAAAATTAACATTTAGTATATATAGCTGCACTATCGCAACGTGGAAGCTCAGGGCAGTGGTGCACAAAGGGGATCCCAAGGAATATATAAAAATATAGAATAAAACCGCAATGAAACACATATCACGATTTCCCCATAATAGTCAATGGCAGGCATGCTACACCATACTCATGGCGCAAGGGTTGCTAAGGGGCAGTGACAGTGTTATGCGCAGCAGCTAGGAATTAGTAGGCAATTCCATGCAAATGAGAGGAGTAATAGTGAATCACAGATTCTCTGCTGGTGTAAGGATGCACCTCACAGCATGGCATTATAACACCGAGGTGAACCCTTGAGATAAAGATGACATCAAGAGAGGGGGTGTGTCGCCATTGCTGTAAGCACATTGGAGCATTGCTAAACCGGTCTGCCCTTAGCTAGGCAAAACTGCAGAATAGGGGTGTGTTGAATTGCCCATAGCTATGCTTAGCTGCGAGTACACAAGGTAACCGAGTATGCATGTGAACAGAGATGAAAACGTGCATAAATCCGGTAAACAGGTATGTGCGGTGCGCACTGCAGCTGAAATAGGAAGGGTATAGGAAAGAAATAAGGAAATGCTGCAGCAGTGAAATTGGAGTAGAAATGACTAATTAACACCTAGGAGCCTACGGTGGGCCATTGACAACAGCTAACAAGGCTGCAAGCAGCTACCTGCAGAACAGAGAAGGGGAGGGGCTGTACTGCAAAGAAAACAGCAAAGTGTCAAAGCAGAACAAAGCCGATATGCAGTATATCAGCTACAAGGCGCATTTTGCCATGACTGGGTAGGGAAAGTACAAAACAAGAAAGATGGCAAGTGGATGCATGCCTGATAAGGGGAGGGGATTCAGGTCTAAAAGTGAATTAAAGGGCAACAGATTAATCAAGGCAGGAAAGTAGATCTCCACAGTAAAGGCCCCAAACTTGCAGTACTTATTGCAAAACCCATAATTAAGACATGCAGCAGCTGGAATAGCTCATACACACCCACTTACATCAGCAACATCCATAGCACAATACTATAAAGTGTGAAAGCACCTCACACACATTTGTGTATTCCCATACACTCTGCACCAGTGGTGTATACAGACAGAGAACTTTTATTATGTACATGTTAGGAGCTGCCATAGCTTTGATCCACCAGCATGTGTTGGAGATTGAAGGTGGTGTGGAGGATGATGCACATGACCACTGCAGGCACCAGAGCAGGAGGAGAGTGCTCAGACCCAGGGTAACCTACCAGGGATTACATGATCTGGAGATAGTAGAGCGTTACATTGTGGACAGGGACACCCTACAGCAACTTGTGGAGCTGTGCCGGCCACGCCTCAGAGCCAGAACAAACAGAGGGGAACCCATCCCAGTGGATATGAAGGTATGTGTAAGCCTGAGAATACTAGCTACAGATACCTTTCAAAGACCAACTGGGGATATCATGGGGATCTCACAGGCATAAGCAACCAGGGTACTACACCAGTTCCTGGATGCCATGTTATCACATGCCAATGAGCACATATACTTCCCCCAAATACAGGAGGAGTTGGCCAGCAATATGCACCTCTTCCACCATGTGGCAGAATACCCGGAGGTACTGGGTGCAATAGACTGCATGTGCATGCACATACACATCAAGTCACCACCTGGTAAGCAGGGTAGGTGCTACATAAACTGCAAGGGATACCCCTCAATCAACTGCCAGGTCATGTGCAATGCCCAGGGCATTATCATGGATGTGTGTGCTGGCAACCCTGGAAGCTATCACGACTCCCACATCTGGCATGCCTCACAGCTGTATTGGTTATTTGCCAGGGGGGACATCCCAAATGGCCACCTGGTGGGGGATGTTGGCTATGCACTGGAACTGTGGATAATGACTCCCAACAGAAATGCACACACACCCATGCAGGAATGCCATAATGAGGCACACTCACAAACCAGAATCATCATAGACCGTGCGTTTGGGATGCTGAAATCATGGTTCCATTGCTTGAACATATCTGGTGGATCCTTGCAGTACTCTCCAGGCACATGTGCCCACATCATCATAGTGTGTGCCATGCTACACAATATGGTCATGCGGAAACAGCTGCAGCAGGGACATAATGGTGAAGGCCCTCACAGCCCACCACCATTGCCAAGGGCTCCACAGACACAGAGGTACTCAGACCACAAACACCCTGAGCCAGCCCCAGTAGGCAGATGGAGGTGTGCCCAGTATGCCCATGCCTTGGCAAAGAGGGAACGTATAGCACACGCACTGAGTGTAGGCATCTAGGGACTGACACCTTTCTCCACCTGCACACACAGTAAAAATGGATGGCACACACACAAGACTACCTGTAAATTGTCATGTATAGGCAGTCTACTGTGTGCATCCAGCATAGGCAGCCCTCAACTATTGCACACACAACAGCCATTGGCACAAGGTAAGTCAACACCTGAAAAGTAAATTAAGCTATCAGCATATGCAGATACTGTATGTATAGATTCATAGGTAGGTACTTGGCCAACTGCCAGAGGCCATTCATAAGGCCAGCCAAAATGTGTCAGCTTTTGCCACCCCATTGATTCATTAACTGTCCCTCTGTGGAAGAGAGCTAATGGTGGGATCCCTGGGGTGCACCTACTGTTCCCCATCCACCCTTCAAGGTTTCTCTTGCAGAGTGTTAGTGAGGGGCTCTGTATAATGTAGTTAGGGATGTTGTTCCAAAGGATGGGGAGTGTCTGTGACAGGAAGCTGTCCCTTCAGCATCTTCCAGTTATTGTTGTGGCAAGGTTCAGCTCACTACAGTGTGTGGCTCACTGTGACATGGATTCCCATAGGTGGAGCATATCCATCAAGCCTGAGTTCGACATGACTGTGTTGGCCAGTGGAGATCATCTCTGGATAAATGAGATGCCACTGAGTATAGCAGGAGATTATTCATTCTGGCTGCATAGGCCATATACTGGAGGCCAGTATTCCCCTTGGCAAGGTACATCACACATGGGTTATTATACCCTATGATGGGACTGATGAGTGATGAGTAAAGGGGCACTATAGCCCCAGTATGTCTAGATGGGAATCCTTTAGTAATCAGATGGCCTTCATAAAAAGATGTCCTAACTACTGTAGAGATATGATTGTCAAAGGGGAGATCACTATCGACCTTAGTCCCCAGATACCTCATTACCTCATCTGTATTAAAGTGGCTGCCACTTATGTGTTAATATGCGGGTGTAAATTCCACAATGGAATGACCATGCAGTTAGTGGCACTTGGCTGGAGGCCATATCATTGGCACCCTGTGACGTTCTCTGTGCGGCCCCTTGAGGGATGTCCGTATCAGCTGGACTATCAATCATGGCTGTCAGTTTACAGTCATTGCCAAACATGGTCTGCCATAGTCCACCTGTGTTTGCCTGTACATCTGAGATGAATATGCCAAACAGTAGGGCTCCCAGGACTCAGTCCTGTGGGACACCAGTTGTGACTGTTCAAGAGTTGGACCTGGAGAACACTAGTCGTACCATGTGAGTTCTGTATGTAAGCCCATGGGCAACCCAACCTGTGATGTATGGGTGAATGTACAGGCTGGTGTGTTTATCAATAATACCTGAGTGGGGCATGGTGTCAAAAGCCTTGATGAGGGTCAGGTAGTATGTGTGAACCCCCCCCCCATCATCTAACATCTTGGTGACTGTATGTAAGACATCAAACAGGTTCAGTAGGCATGAACTGCACTCAGCCAAGCTGACCTGGGTTGGGTCACGTGTTTGGAGGTTACCAGTGTCATTGTTAATGAGTGCCATGAGGATGCGAACCATACCATTGCAGACCAGGCCAGTCAGGCTTATGGGGTGGTAGTTACCATGGTCAGTTGTGATTCCACCTTGATGGAGTGGAATAACCATTGCCATGTGACATTGTATGGGCATGTAGCCTGTGGAGAGGCTGAGGTGGGAATGCTTCATTAGGTGGGGGGCAGGTTGTCTTGTACAGTTTGCAAGATGCAGTCTGGGTCAACATCTGCCTCCATTGACGCTGTATTCTGCTGTTAGAGAGGGCCATTTCCACCTGTCTGTCTCTGATGGTTGGGATACTGTACCTTTCAGGTAGTGTTGTGGGCTCTTTAGGGGGTGAACTATGCACCAAATGTATCTGCAAGGATGTTGGTGATATCAGTAGGGTCAGCATATTCTGTGCTATATTTCACCGGCACAGTGCAAATCTGTGTGTCACCACGTAGATCCTTGACATAGCCAAAAAAGGCTTTGTGGTTATCTTTCGAATCCTTGAGTATTCTCCTGCTGATGTTAACCTTGGATGATGTCATGAGGGACCTATGTATCATACTAATAGTGGTCATGGATGTCTGCCCTTCGTGGGATTTGCTGTGTGTCTGGAACTCTATCCTACTTCTGTAGTATAGCCTGTTCATTGCAGAGGTCCACCAGACCAGTGTCCTTGTCTAGGAGGAGTGAGTCTTGGTTAACCAGTGATGGCACAATCCATACATCCATGTAGGTGCTTATAGACTGCATTTGTAAATCTGTCTGTATCTTGAGCAGTGTTTTCCCTTAGCATGAGGGCTGTGAAACCCCCCACCCCTGTCACTAGTAAATGTAGCTGTAGGAAAGGTATACACTGTGGTATCCATGGGTGGAGGAGATGCTAGGGTGTGGAAACAGTGAATAGTTCATGGTCAGATCTAACCAGTGACTGGTTAACCTCAGCTGTGGTGCACCTGTTGCCCATGTTGGTGATGACCACATCTAGTAGTTTCCACCCCACATTAGGGAGGTTACCACATGATACAGGGCATATGAGGTGATGCATTCCAGGAAGCGCTGGGCCTGGAAGTGAGTACCGGAGTACATTTCCCAATTAATGGTATGGTAGTTGACACTGACCAATGCCAGGGTGTGTGTTAGGACTGTCATGTTCTCCACTGTCTCCAGGTAGGTGGAATGGAGGTCCTGGGTCATGTAGGGTGATCGGTAGCAGGCCACATTCCACATTGCAGTTGTGGCTGATGTTAGCTGCACATGGATGATCACAGAGGTATCATGCTGCGCCACTAACCTGGAGGTGTAGGTATCCCTGATGAATATGGATACAGCCCCTTGATGTCTGTCAGTCATTGTTCTGTGGCTGAAATGTGTGGTACAGGTTGTAGTCTGGTAGTGGTGTGCTCTCTGGAGCCTTAAGACAGATTTCAGTTAATGCACAGATGTTGATGTTGTCCATCCTGAGGAGTGATGTGAGTGCATACATGTTGTGATCACAACCCCTGGTGTTGAGTAGCATAATCCTCATTGAATCTGTTATTGTGCTGTTTACAGAGCTGGTATTCACCTTCAAGACTCTCCTAAATAAGGCACCATGGGGGTGCCAATAGCCTTGGCCAGTATTCCAAAGCCTAAGGCTGACACATAGGCTGGTATGGTATCATTGCATGCATGTTCCCCATCTGTGCTTGTTTTTCATCTCCCCTGTAGGTAACCTACTGGTAAGCAATAGAAAGCCATAAACTTATACAAGTCTTCTAGCTTCCAAGATAGGCTTTTGGAGTGACTAAGTATCAGTGTTCTGTATGTTTTTGCTGTACTCAACTGTTTCCTGACTACATGGTGATTTCTCACTGTATATTGTGATCTGAAGGTCTGTTTATTCACATATTATGGCTGTGATGGCCTGCACATTAGAGGTTCACAGATAGCCTACTACCTATCTGCCCAAGGGCAATTAGAAGCATAGCTACAGTGTGTTGGCCTTCCTCGCACCATTGATTAAGTAACTCAGCCTCTGTCAAGCATAGCCAATGAAGCAATTCCAGGCAGAGTTGCTGGAAGCTGTTGAAGACTGGGGTTGTGGAGGGTGATAGGGGCACTTAGTGATCTAAAGAGGGCATGTTAATGTCGCAATTCAACACCATTCAATTCCCCCAACAGGTCTTGCAGCTATCAAACTGGACAGGCTCCCCCCACCCCCTGGCTGTATGGTTCTGGGACACATGATCCCAGGGGTGTATAGTCTGTTACCCATTCACACAACAAGGTTTCCCTTGAAGTGTGTCAGTGAGGGGCTATGCCTAATGTAGTTAGGAATGTAATGCATTGTCTCACAGTACATTTGTTATATGTTGTTATTTTAAGAGTACGTGAAGCTCAGTGAGTTTGGGGGCCTCTGCCCTTTGCTTAGCCTAGCTTACACATAGAAATCATCTAAATAGGAAATAGGCAGAAGCAACGTTAATGTCAACAGTGTAATGGTTACAGCATCCGCATAGTATCTGTGCATTTGAGGTTACAATCCCGATAAAGGCAGGGATGTTTATTGTGTGCAAAAGTATACCTTAACCACAGCTTGCATATATAGGTAGTAATCGTCTGTATAATAAACATTTGAAACACCCATATAAACCCATGTGTGTTGGAGAGTACAGTCAACAGAGAATGTAATGTTATGTCAGCACATAGTGTGATGTTATGTCACTGACATGTATATATCCGGAGTAGTTAGTGGATGTGGCCCTGTTTGCGCACACAGGTTATATGTTACAAAGTTTGTTTAACTGTGTTTAACCGCTGCAATAATGTCACATAAACACTTTTAAACATGCTTACAACTGCTTAAATGAGCTTTATTCTGCAGTAAAAAACATTTGTAAAGCATCACAGGTGTCAAATCCTGGACCATGCATACTATAGTCATGGGGCGTACCACTAAGCCATCCGAGGTGTATACATGTTTCATGGTCTTGAGACTACACCTTATACCATATGCATTTCACTGTAATGATCACAAATGGGACAGTGACTTTGTGTACATATGTACAGTATATTGTAATGTACTGTAGTTTGTGAACCAACACATTCCAGTCTACAGATGTATTACTGTTACAAACTAATACGAAATATATATATATATATATATATATATATATATATATATATATATAGATATATATATATATATTTATATATACGTCGGTGATGTCTGCACACACACACACACATATATATATATATATATATATATATATATATATATATATATATATATATATATATATATATACTATACAGTTACATCAATAGCCATATATATAAACATCTATGAACACACTTCGTGACACAGAAGCACTCCAAAGGAATTGGAGTGCACACAAAACACATGCAGCTCAGATATTATAACAATTAATACTAACCTAATTCACCATAGAAGGGGTGGCTGTTGTGTATGTGAAGATTGGGGAGGGGGAGGAATGATGGGTAATACAATCATGCATCAAGGAGGGCCTGGGTCGGATGTCCAGTAAGTGAACTGGAGGGACATGCATGGAGTATGGGGACAATATAAAAAGGACACAAAGCAAGAACCTTTCTCATTCATATTACACCCTGTCATGTCACATTGCAACACCTAATTTCACAAACATATGAACATTAACATGTATCAGACATGTACACCAACTGACTGTCACGTTTGTTTTCAGTAGTGAGGAATGTCTGTAGTACAATGTACAGACCATAACATTCGTACATATCTCAGATGCCTTAGTGGTAAATTCAGTGACTGTGGTATTCATGGTCCCGGGTTCAAGACCTGCAAGAGCCGTTAGGGTATTTTGAGGACCAGAATAAGGGCTTTTGGATGCAGGTCGATTAAAGCACTCTTAAGCAGTTGTAAGCGGGTCTCCACGTGTTTGCACGATGGTAAGCAGCACTGAAACACAGTAAATGGAGAAGTGCTTCACACATTTGACCTTTGCTTAACGTCATGCAGACCACGGGCAAACCTGCTCACAACCACGTAAATGTGTGTTATTCACACTTTCCCTACCAGTGCCTACTCTGAGAGGAAAAATAATAACACCTTCCAGGAGTAGAACCCGCAATCATGTACTCCATCCTCAGAGTAACCTAACACTAAACTACCTGAGATGTACCTATCCCAGTTGTGTATACAGACAGGTTAAAACACAAAAGGGAGGAATGTGTTAAAATAGGACAACCTGCATATACCCAATTAAAGGTGTATGCTCATATATATATACATATATATATATATATATATATATATATATATATATATATATATATATATATATATATATATATATATATATATATAGAGAGAGAGAGAGAGAGACAGAGAGAGGGAGAGAGAGAGATACATAGAGACATGTCGATATATACAGGTCTACATATGTATGTAGATATATAGATAGGTTAAAAACATCTACACATCTATGGAGGTACAGATAAACGTATGCAATAATGTATATATCTATATAGATATCTATATATATATACACACACACACACACACACACACACACACATATATATATATATATATATATATATATATATATATATATATATATATATACACACACACACACACACATATCTATATATATATATATATATATATATATATATATATATATATATATATATATATATATATATATATATATATATATATATATATATATATATATATATATATATATATATATATATATATATATATATATGTATATATATATATATATATATATATATATATACACATACATACATACATGTCTGTAAACAGCATCCGAAGTGGTCATATCTGAATATAACATGGACCATAGCAATCGCACATTCCACCCCCCCCCCAAACAATACGAACTAACATATGAAGAGTATATGCCAATACACTATTACAAATATGTTCTATAGACACAGTCACCAACACAAATGTAATGACTGCAAATATCCATGACAGAATTACACAGACAGCTTTCATTTTGCAAAACTTTATTACATTCTAATGTATTGCCAAAAGGATTCAAGAACTAACAGTACCTGCATGCTATACAGGAAGCATTTAATAGTGCCTTAATGAATCAATCTAAAATTACCATAGTATTAGTCCACTAAGGGATAGGTGTTCACATAGGGAAACCTCACCCACACAAATATAGACGTTGTATAATAGGGATTCCTACACACCTGCATGTGCTATGTACACCCACCAACATCTACCCCACAACCGAAATAATTACATCAATACATACTGTCATACCATAACCAATTATGCAAATACTGTACAACATCTGCTGAAACCTTAACATACCTGGACACAGACACACTAACATGGCCCTATGTGAAATAGTTGCTGTTATACAATTGAACAGCTGCTGATGTAGCAGGGTTTGTATGAACTAATACCGTTTCAGAGTGTTGAAAGGTTCGTACTCCAGGAAGTTTTACCGAGTACTGATTATTAGCACAGTATGATACACAGTAACACCAAACTAAATATGTCTGTTAAGCACACTGTAATCTCCCTAACATTATATGCAATGCTATGCAGCCTTGAGATGGTCAAACAACCTGGCCAGACTGAAACATATGCAGAAGTATTAGGTACAGACAGACCCTGCACAAGTAGCAATGTTCAGAAATATAACAGCAGTACTCACATTTAGTCCAAATCCTCTAGGCATTACATACAATATATTACTGTTCATCTCCATACAGCTGTTGCAATAGATTCCAAACAAAACTTCCACGCTGTCTTCCTCACAAGTAAGGCAAAGGGACAATGCCCAAGTGGAGTACTCGATTATATTCCACTGTAGCCATGGTATTGGCTAAGGCAGTAGAAGTGCAGCTGATGTGCATGTAATTAGCTACTTAAGAACACCAATTGGCCATCCGGATAGCACATGTTACTGATCTGTAACAATAAAAGCTTGCCTTGTCACACATTCAAGCCATCTGTATCTACCTGTAGGACAGTACAAAACACTGAAAGATGAACTGAAAACGAGTATTACACTAGTTAATAACACCTCCGATTACTAAGATGGTATGTATACCATGTAGTATGTCTATGTATGTAGTACCTGTACTGTAAGAATTACAGTGTAATCAATGCATATAGTGGAAATAGCTATCTTGTAGCGATGTATTGTTGAGCAGTAGTAATGCTTGTAGTATTCTATGTGTGTACTGCTGTAGGTCACACGGCACACTTTGCATACACCACAAGGGATGATATGGGTTCGGAACCCACCAATTCGCTTCCAGCCACTGTCAGTGTCAGGATTGGTCTAACTAGTATGTACTATAACAGGGGATAGTATATGTCGATATATTGTAACGGTCGACATATGTATGGGTGTATAAGTAAGATGAACATGTTAAAGGTGGGCTTACCATGCAAATATGGTGTGCATTGTGGGATATTGTGCCAATAACAGTGTAATGTACAGTATTTTAGGCAGATCTGTATTCTCTTCTACATAGTAGTTCTGTTATGTTATGCAAACAGTAATTATGTCTATTGGCAATTACAATACTCAATGACAGGATACATAGCATTAGTATTCATCTGACAGGTTAGCAGCATGATAGCAAAGATAATTGGAAGAGCCAGGTAACTATCCATGCACATAACATATGTAATATCCACCTCTCTACTATCATTTGCAAGCAATAACAGCTTTGCATGTGTACATGTTATGCAAATGTGTAGTGACCCTTGTTACAGGGCTGGGCCAAATGGCTATGTGCACACCTACATAGAGTGGATATTGAGAGTACAGACACACTGGTTGAACTACCAGGTTTGTGTAGCCCAACCTCTCATTGCCAACCTAACAGCCACCTGCTCATACTGCAAGTAAGGTAGTGCACAGCACTGGTAATGAAACAGGTTACATATCATCTTTAACTCCAGTGTAACATCTGCAGTAGGAGTGTAAGATGTAGGAGACAGCTGCCCATGTGTAATAGCTGCATCATAGGTGATGGCTCACACTATCTGATTATATCCTGATCATGTTGATAGTGGCATCAGAGCCTATTGATACATGACTCTGTTTGGAGAGTGGATGTCTGTGCCCTACAGAGCTCATGGTCCTGGTGGATATGTGAGTATATACCCAGAGAAGGAAACAGACCTGTAAACACTTGCAATATCTGTAATCAACTAACAGGATGTGATGTGCTCCTCAGAGGAGGATTGCTGCTAAAGGTAGCTACAATGTTTCTGTAATAGCCAGTGTTGTCACATCCATAACACAGATATTTACATGTGAGCATCACTGTCTAAAACATATTCATAGGCAATATGTAAAGTAATACAGTACTTGGTACTTGTAGTACTGACTGCTAATACAGGCACGCCCAATAGTCAGCTACTGCTGTTTCCTAATGTCAGCTTTGTGTTTGTGGCCATCCTGTGGGGAATATAATCTCTATGCCATGTACACTGCCAGACCCACCTAACACCACACCCCACACATTGTTTGGGATGCAGCTACAGGGGTAAGATGGAAGGCAGCCCAGTGTATAGCCATGAATGGACTGGACAGTCATGAGATGTAGGTTAACACATGCAGCTCATCAACACAACCAACACATACACTTACCAGAACACAGTAAGGACACCCACACACACTACCTGAAATCACACACATTCACAGACACATCTAAGTATCTAGCCAAACAAGTGACACCCCAAGCAGGAAGAGACAGACACTGAAATACACAAACTGTATGACATAGTTTGCATAATTGTGCTACACCTCTGAACACAACTGATAACATGCCCAACAGTGCTCATTTGTGAATACAAACTCTAGCAGTATGTTACACACCAACTTATATGAGGGCATACATACTGTCAGCTGCCTGTCTGCCATGATTAGCCACATACTCATACACTCAGACCACCTTTCTGAACTATACACATGGCTTTGGCATATTTCATGTTGTTGTGCAAGACCTGTGATGCAGTAGCCTGGACTGCATGGAAACACATGTAGGAACTGTCAGGTCTTGTAGCCCATGCAGGTATGTCCCAAGGCCTGGGTAGCATTCTGCCATTGGCCAGAATGATACTGCAGTACAGGAACAAAAGGATTGTATTCCACAATTGTCTAGTGTAGTGGTGCATGTCACAGGGTATCCAGTATCTGTCGTCCTGGGATAACATGGTTGACAGACCATCATGCTTTGCCAGACAGGGCCTGCACCTGTCACCTCTGGGAATCTGGATACTGCCTAGGGATCATGCTTCCGCTATAGTGCCTTCATCATGCCCGGTTCAAGTGAGGGTCCACTGCTGTTACAGGGACAGCCAAGCAATAAACTACGGGTCTTGCTACACAATGATACATGTCAGAAACACTATACGGACACACATATGTCAATCCCTAACATGGAGAATATATCTGTGCAGTGGTTGTGACATGTTTCAACACTCCAGAGAGCACACCTGCATGACCATGTTATAACACATACCTCACCTCTTTCCCATTATCCTTTATTGGAACACACGGGCCACAGGTGTGTCCATATTCCCAAAGGATATGTACACCCCACGTTAATTGCACTTGCATAACATCAGATGCATTATGCTGAGCAACCACCTTTGTGCCAAAGTGGAATTCAAAATGCACCTTGAGACAGATCACCCACCAGGCCGCGGACTTCCCAACTATCATAATGTCCTGTAATGGGGAAGATTAGGTCTGAGACAGAACCATAATAATGGCTACTCTCAACTATTCCATTATGAACTGGGAAGACTCCTCATGTACCAACACCAGCGCTCAATGCATGTTGGAGTTCATTGACCCCACTGACCTGGATCACTGTAGTCACACAAACAGGGCTAACAGTATGCTACACATAGTTACTCTCCAATGCCAATAAGAGCAGAGTGGTGAGTGCCATGGCACCCAT
Organism: Protopterus annectens; assembly: GCF_019279795.1. NCBI lineage: Eukaryota > Metazoa > Chordata > Ceratodontiformes > Protopteridae > Protopterus > Protopterus annectens. The sequence goes on along the minus strand of NC_056729.1, from coordinate 609,651,407 downwards.
GCAGATGGACAATGCATGTGCAAATGCTGAATCCTACACAAATGAACCTTAAGCAGTTACATATGTGCAGTGATTGTGCCATTGAAACAGAACCAGGATTCAACCCAACACAAACAAGTAGGCAAACTGGTGTTACCATGCTTTAAACTGTACCACAAAAGGTAGTAACGGTTGCAAGAGTGAACACACATGAGTGTAGGTGATCCCTAGTCAGCCTCAGTAAGATGCAGATACACCATATAAAACCACACAAAGCTACTGTGAAACTAATCAGCCACATATTATGAGGCCAAGCACAGAGCATTCTGTAGCTGTGTCATTAATCGTAATGGCAACAACAAGACCTGCCGTGCTGCACAGCACTATGGCATGGGAAGTACTGCACCTACAGAAATAGCACCCGTTCATCCACATAGGGTCTCGGAGAACCTAAACCCACTCCCACCTCCCCCCACCCCCAACAGGTACACTTAGTAATATATCCATGTACACTACAGGGCCCCTGTACTAATGACTATGCAGGTACAAGCTGCACTCTCTAAAGCTATACATACAGCTTTCATGGGACCTGTCAACATCCCAGGGTGTATCCTACACAAATATAAAAACATTCAGCTATCCACATACACATCATGTTCAATCATAGCTCCTTGTCAGGCAGTGTACACACCGAATGGTGCACAGCAACAGTTATCACACCCCACAAAGGGGGAGACACCATTGATAATGGGACATAGTGCACAACTACCCTGCTGAGTCTGGTCTGTACGGCCATGAACCGTAGTCAACGTAATTGATGTACTTGGTACAGATGTAGATGACAGTAGGGTTGATTCACACTGCATATTATGACCTTGCCAGGTCGTAGGACACCATCATCCATACTGTGTTCCAGCTACACTCAGTAAACTAGGTGTATATTCCTATGCCACAGGAGTGGTTGGCAACTGGACTGCAGGCAGAACCAACACTACAGAAGGTGTCTGACGAATACACACGCATCAAACCAGTGCCAGCCACAGTAATACAGGGGTCATTCCTGGTACTCCTCCTCTTTGTTATCTATACCACACAGACTAACACAGAAGGCATCAGCCTATTGATGTTTGCAAATGACTGTGAACTAGGAGCAATAGTCGACTCAATGTGTGCTGCATTCAACATACAGAAGGGCCTTAGTGTGTCAGATGTGTGGTGTGTGATGTATGGCCACAATCTGGCAGCTAAGTATTGCATTGTCATCCCCTATGTTACAAACCCTGTACCCATTAACTACCACCTAGGCAGTGGTCAACATAATGGCAACTGTGTGTATGCGATGCAGCTGGACAGTACTTCCCTTTGATAGTTACGTCACCACAAAAAACAGGTAGTCATACGTGGCACCCCTAATCATGACCATCCAGGAATATAGAGATAACTGGTCAGCCATACTCAACATCTATGTCACCCATAACAGATCACATATTTAAAGGGTTATTGCCCATGTGTAGATGGCCTACACTGCCCTTCCCAATCCCTAGCTGCACTATATAGCATGCAGACTGCCCTGAATAAAGCCATATACAACCCAGAGGTGCTGGACATGCTACACTTAACACAGCCAGATCCCAAATAAACACATATGTCATGGACATCCACCTTTCTAGTACAAGGATCACTACATGCCTGACAGATCCCTGTCCCATACACTTAACATACTCTTGCCATACTATGCATCCCTGTCCAGCGAAGCTGCACATCGCCCCTCTCTGTGACATGGTGTGATGACCGCATGCCAAATATATCAGAAACCATGTGTATCAGTTCTGTGGCACTGCTTGAACTGACCACCAAAACCTACCTGTCTGTTGCCTACAGCTAGGTAAGCTATCTGCCTAGGCTCATAAATGGCCCAGGGAATATAGCTTACTAGATCACTATGACCATACATGCTATAGTTGATATCCAACCCTGCAAATACCATCAGGCTAGCTATTGTCCCATGTGTTACACATGTGCAACACAGGCAATTCATGGCAGGATGCTACACAGCTGTACAGTGCCATGTAGATGTATATGGCAAAACACATACATGCTTGCAAGTCTGCAGGGTCATAGGTCATGTCCCTAATGGCTATGTATGACTATATATGTGACATATACACAGCATTAAGGTTGATTGCATTAATGTGAACACATCCAGGCATGTGCTGATAGGTAAAGACACTACTACAGGCAAACAGACATGCCCACGTCAAGACATCCACATGTTGTATGAGCAATGTCATCACATGACACACACATATATGGCGATAACATCACATCACCAGTAGGTGTCAAATGCGTGTGACTTATACATGTCATGTAGATTTACAAAGACATATTTGTAATCTTAATAAATGTGATATACATGTATTTTCAGCTGTACTACTGTACTTCTCTGTGGGTTACTGTGACCTGTCTCCATCATTATGTCTTCCAGGTATGCCATGTAGCAGACTGCTGGTGTACAGCCACTTGGAGGATGAGGTCCTCATCCCATACCTCCTTGACAACTACACAATGCTCTTCAGCCATGTGCCACAAGATGCACAGAAGCGGGATGCCCTGTGGGAGGAACTCTGCAGGAGGGTAAAGGATGTTGGCGGTCACAATCGCACCTATCAGCAGGTGCACCGACACTGCACTGACATGATAAGATGGGCAAAACAGCATGCTAATGCAATCGCCAGGGAACAAGGTGCAACAGGTGGGGAGCCACTCACCCAGCCCCCACTCACATGTACCGAGGAGCTACTGGCCAACCTGGGGACACCTGCAGACCTCCATCCACAAGCTTTAGCTGGTATTGTGGAGGTGGGTGTCTCTCAACCACCGAGTCTGGAGTTGCCTGGTAAGTCACTACTGCACATAAAACACAACTATATATCACATAGTTACATGTGTTACTGTACAATATGTAATGTAACATCATAAGCAAGTCATGTATGCACACATGCCACATACTATAGTCTGCTACTCTATGTATGCACAGATGTGCATACTGCATAGTATAGTGTATTGTACTGGCTTATGTGCTAACATGGACATTGCACCCTGTAGCTACCACACAGATGTGGATAATGATCTTACTGCTGTGACACTCCTGTTTAGGTACCTCTGGTATTTTGCAGCAACAGCAGCCTGTGTCAGATGAGATTGTTATTATTTATCAGGCTTGATAATGCATGGAACATATTAATTGCATTCTATATGTTATAACACACGCACACATAATGTATGGTGGTCTTGTTAATGGACACTGGTCAGACCTGCAATGCATCACACTGTTTACCTATGTGAAACAATTGAAGACTATATGAAATACCTACACTAAACCTTCCAAACTGTCATTGCCAGATGTGTGGAAAACAGTGAATACAATGGTGGAGGTGTGTTCCACTGTAGGGACAGGTACTACATATCAGCATTACACATGCTGGGAATATGAACAGTACTGTACAGAGAGCATATGTGTGCACACACTCTAAATGTGTTGGAGCTGGAGTATGATCAGCCCACAGGATACACCCTTGTGGAGTATACCCTTACTATGAATGTCACACAACGTCATGTGCTATCAGACATATCCATGACATGTAGTGGGCTGACTGCAACACTGCTCAACTATCCTGCAAAACATGTCTCACATCCCATACATACCACCCTTTGTCTGCATAACCCTGTCCTCAGTGGAGCATATGACATCTATGGGTTTATGTCATATAGGATAACACTGACATGTGAAATAAGATGGCCATCACAACCATTGGACTGAACATGTATACACATGGCCATGCAGGATGGCCTGAGACATGAAGCAACACACACAGTAGAAGTGATGTACATGTGTGTACTCCCTGTTGTACATTGGCTTGACACAATACAACTATGGCCTTTGTGTAATGGTGATATTGCAGATGTGAAACACTAAACATCATACAGGCCTGTGCACAGCTTGTGTAGGCATAACATGAAACCACCACATAACATGTCTTGAACATCTGGAGTGTGTCACGACATGGAAGCATTCACCTATACAGTATCCAAATACATACATGTGTTGCACAACATACACATACATCCACATCAAGCCACAGATACAGTACATTCACATTGCTGGTGTCAGACATCACTGTCATGTCTGCTCCTCATGTGTGTGAGGTACAAAGATGGCATGTGGGACATAGAGTAGTTGTAAGTTAGCCATGTGTGGGCATAGTTGCCAGGTATCAGTAATATGGTTGCAGATGTGCAGGGGTGTCATTCGTATACCCTTCTGTGACCTGTGTCACACATTCCACATTAGGGTTTATTGTGTATACACCTCAGTGATGTGGATCACATTCCGCATTAGATATGTATTGTATGTGAAAATAATCATGGCTATGAACTGTGTCAGTAGCTCACACTGTATAGCAATTGTGAAGCCACATGATGCCCTGCAATGGCTATGCACATCAGCTTAATGTGCAGTATGTCCCTGCATATTTGTAGGGTGGACAGACAACATTGCATCAGCTAAAGGCCCATGTTAGTATAACACGTCCCTGCATTGGGACACCATTACCGTACTGTAGATTGGAAGGGACACCATTGTGTTACACATGTATGCATGTCATTCAACACGTCAGCAGAAGACATGTCATGCTACATGTGATTGGCAAGGTCATACTCCACACAGCAGGCCGGTGTACTGTAAACCTGTGCTGGTCTATGGCACCATTGTAAAGTAGGGACAGCCATGTCAAACATGTGTGTACAGCCACATGCACAATGTCTACACTCAGCTCAGAGGTAGGCGGAATAATGTTGAACAGACATGCACTGCTTTGGGGGAGATATGCAAGCTAGGGCACAGGCAAACATAGTATGCAGTCCAGATACCCTACTGCTCATGTCCTCACAAATAGGGGCGGTGGCCAACACAAAGCATCAGTGACAGATGTACAAAGGTCACCGATGGTCTGTTAACATGTGGTGTATGTTGCACACACCATGGCAGTGCGGAGCAATGATGCAAAGTGCATGCATTGTGTTGCAGGTATGGGGCATAGGCTACTAACACAAATGGTGCAATACAGCTATGTATGCTAACCACCACTATAATTGTGTAAGGTACATGCAGTTTGCTATAACACATGCATGCTATTGTGTGCAACTCAAGGATGTATGATAACTACCACTATAATTGCCTAAGCTGAAACTATAATTGTCTATGCTGAATGCCATCTGCCATATCACCTGCATGTAGCTTGTGTGTGTCTGTGTGTGTCTTTGTGTGTCTGTGTGTCTGTGTGTGTCTGTGTGTGTGTGTCTGTGTGTGTGTGTGTGTGTGTCTGTGTGTGTGTGTCTGTGTGTATCTGTGTGTGTGTCTGTGTGTGTGTGTGTCTGTGTGTGTCTGTGTGTGTGCGTGTCTCTGTATGTGTGTCTCTGTGTGTCTGTGTGTGTGTCTGTATGTGTGTGTGTCTCTGTGTGTGTGTGTGTGTGTGTGTGTGTGTGTGTGTGTGTGTGTGTGTGTGTGTGTGTGTGTGTGTGTGTGTGTGTGTGTGTGTGTGTGTGTCTGTCTGCCTGTGTGTGTGTGTGTCTCTGTGTGTGTGTGTGTGTGTGTGTGTGTGTGTGTGTGTGTGTGTGTGTGTGTGTGTGCGTCTGTGTGTGTCTGTGTGTGTGTCTCTGTGTGTGTGTGTCTCTGTGTGTATGTATCTGTGTGTGTGTGTGTGTCTCTGTGTGCATCTATCTGTCTGTGTCTGTGTCTGTGTGTGTCTCCATCTGTCTGTGTGTGTGTCTCCATCTGTCTGTGTATGTGTCTGGTATAACTTGTACTATGCAGTTCTTGTCTTCCCCTCACAGGTGTTGATGTAAGTGTGTTGCCCTCCTGCGGTCCACCTGATGTTAGTGTCTTCACAGACTCTAGCAGTGATGATGATAGTATGATTAAGGCACAGGCAGGGTTGTCAGGGGCTGAATCTGTGCCATTGGTTGCTATTCCACCTGTCTCCCCCTCATCCCAGCACACAGTTCCCCTGCCTGCACATACCCCATCACAACCAGCCATAGAAGAAGAACAGTTGGCAGGTGGTAGCATGGAACAGGGAAGTGTGCTGACTATGAAAGGCATGCCTGCACACCATGATCCCAGTCAACAGACTGGTGATGTCCCACACAGGCATGTGCCCAGTACTGCTTGTAGGAGGACCACTGGCCAACATGCCCCTGTGAGACAAAGCACATCAGCTGGAGTCACCAGATGCATGTTTCAGGCTGTAATGGAGGCACAGGCACTTGCTGAATGACACAACAGAGAAGGTCTGAGGCTTCAGAGGGCTGCTGTCCATTCATTAACTGACAACATCCAGGCACTTGCAAATGCTCACCATCATCTTGCAGATGTTTTGGATAGACGATTGGATGACATGGTGGGAGTCCTTGACCGTGCCATGTCAATCCTCGAGCATGGAATGTCTGTGCTGGAACATCTGTTGGGAGTGAGGTGTCGGGCACGTGGACGTAGGTCAGCTACATCACCTGTTGAAGGTCTACATGAGCATGCTACTGCACATGCCCGCTCCCATAGTGGCGGTAGCAGCAGCAGTGCAGCTGGTGCTGTGCAGTCCATACCAGGACACAGCAGGCCATGTGCACATGGTCCTGGATGGTCCCAACAGGGACACAATTCCAGTGGACATGTGTCATCAGACAGTACCCAATCTGGACCTCTGCCTGGTAGTGCCCGTGCAACCCCTGCCATGTGCAGATCACGTGGCCATGGCCAGACACCATGAACTGTGAAACCTGCCTTGTACAGTCTGCAGCTGTCAATAATAGCCCTGTATAGGCCAGCCACATGCCAGACCTGTGTGCATGCATACACACACACTGGAAACAAAAGTAGGGCACCTCAACACACATAACATCCACACATGCCCAATGATATCACTATCACAGGCCCTAACACACACACATGATGTCCTCCAATAGCACAGCCTAGGCCTCTGGCAAACATTATCACCCTGTGCATATGATGATACCTGTGCCACATCCCTGTCATCCACAACATCGGTGCAGGGACATGTTCTTATGGTCTGATGCACAGGGTGAGCATACTAGGTAGACAATTGTAGATTAATATTGTTGAGTAGTGTTGACAGGCAGCAGACATACCATGTATTGCAGTTTTAGAATGCATTTTGTATGTTCAACAGTATGTATCATGTGTAACAACACTAACAGCATGTTGATCTTGACGTTCTGCCTTCCTCTTTCAGGTGTAGTTGCATGTGCCGGGGGATGTCGGTGTTTGCGGGTGTCCCATATGTACATGTTCACTACCCACAGGTCAGCATGACAATACCTGCTTGCACTTTGTAGCTTCCACATCACAGTTATATTCTCCCATGTTTCAATTATGTTTACTGTTCTAATGATCCAAGATCATGATAGTTCTGTAATAAGCTACTGTGTTCAGAGCTGTCACATCCATAGTGGGTGACATCACAGGTATAGTTACCTGGAGCACGGAGTGGTATGCCGGATGACAAGAGTAAAAGCCAGTGGAAATAGTGGTTTCTCATTGGGAAGCAGTAATACCCACTGCCATGACAGCATGCAAACACAGACACACCCACACACTCAGGGATTCACAGGCACAGTAACACACACTCTGACACACGCACACACACAGTTGCCAGTGTTTGGATGAGAACCCCTGCCTATGTGCACATCATCATTATAGTACTATGCAATTACAAGATGCGCCACAGGGATTACACATGTACAGGTAGTTGGAATGGCCTAAGATTGAGGACATCGACAGGGATAATACAGTGCAGTGAGTGTATGTGGGGAGGGGGGTCCATCAGTAGGCTATGTAACAACAGGTCACACCCCAGGGTGTACATGTTAAGAGGCAGTTAGTATGCCCGTCTACGATTGATGATATCAACAGGGATGCTAGATTGCATTGAGTGGATGGGGGGAGGGGGCATTAAGATTTCATTATGGTAAAATATAGCCTCACTACAGGAACCGGACAGACATACACACAGACAGCCATACACACACACACACACACACACACACACACACACTGGCATTCACAAAGATATATACCTATGTCACACACATACAGACACTTTACATGTGTGAGGTTTAACCACCTGCCTATGCCTTTCTTTCTACACTTCACTCTGTACTGGTGTCAACAACAGTGTTCAGGAGAGGGATAACATGTGGGATGTATTTCCAACCATATGTGACATATATTCAAGGAAAAAACTATCTTACACTTGTTGAAGGTTTACCAGTGGAAAAGTGAAGCAAACAAAGAAAAAACCTCTGGTATTCCACCACAGCAAAAATCCACCACGATAAAGTCCTGTGTCAAACAGCAATCAAATTTAATGGAAAAAAGTAAAAACAGCATTAAAATTCCATAGTGATAAAACGATAAGCACTTTCAGCTATTTAGCCTTCTTCAGATCTTTTAGTAACAATATTTATACTAAAAACTAACCAATAAGGTTTAAAAATTGTAATGTGCAGTTATGCATTTCTGTGCTAACAGAAGTAGAGTTGACATAGTGACCATGCTTTTGGCTGTGTCAGTAATATTTTAATAGTTTGGTAGTTATAGATACGAATTGTTTCGTATATCTGGAAAAGTAGATAACTGTTAAAAAAGATCATATATATAAAAATTCCAGAAAGGCGACCTGCTAGTTAACGTTAATTATAGTAAGTTCATATATGACAAACAAAGAAAAATAAAACAAATACTTTTGAAAATATTTTTAAAAAAGCTAGTATTACACTTTGGCCACTGGATGGCAGCAGAGTGGAAATAGGGAAGCCATGCAGTAATAAAAATAATGGAAATAAATGCTTCTGAAAAATCTTTAAAAAGCTAGTATTACACTTTGGCCACTGGATGGCAGCAAAGTGGAAACAGGGAAGCTATGTAAAACTAAATCCATTGGAATGATACATTCAGCACTAATAGCCAGTAAAAAAACTAGGCAGAGAAGTGCATATTAGCATACAGCTGAAGTAGGATGGGCCAACATAGTATATTAGCATATTTTTGGCGCTGATTTTAAATCACAGCTATTGGCTACTTAGTAGTGCAAAGAAAGATTACTGGATATTCTAATAAAGACTACGAATGAATTGACATGATTGGTTTAGAAGTCAATTTATTTTAAACCTTATTGGTTAGTTTTTAGTATAAATATTAAGCATTGCTACTAAAAGATAACGATCTGAAGAAGGCTAAATAGCTGAAAGCGCTTATCATTTTATCACTATGGAATTTTAATACTGTTTTTACTTTTTTTCCATTAAATTTGCTTGCTGCTTGACAGAGGACTTTATTGTGGTGGATTTTTGTTGTGGTGGAATACCAGAGTTTTTTTTCTTTGTATACATGACATATATGGACACACACACACACACACACACACACACACACACACGTGCCAATACTGTGAATCAAACACCTGCCTATCTCATGATAGGTACTACAGAAGTACAGCACTATCACATCCGGTACAATGCTTACTGATTCTTTCCTTTGACAACTGTGTTGATATATACACAATATATGCACAGGGGAGGTATTACTGTTACAGGTGTCATGAGGTTTACCTTCAGTGTCACCCTTATAGCATTCTACATTGTTTGCCTTAAACTTCAATTAACAAAACCTGACCTTAGCAGGTACACAGGTTATTGTAGGACTGGTTATAACACACCAGTGAGCTGTCCTCAGTAATCATTCATATGCAAAGAAGCCCTACCACTTAGTAGTCATGCCCAAACATCTGTCCATACCTCATGTACAGCTTACTGTACTTAGAGCATATCACCATATACAGTTGGCAATGTTGAAACTGTATTGCAACAGCATGATGTACTAAGACAACAGTCACCTTCAGACATCAGGCACTGCACACACATGGAATCTACACAAACATCAATACATGTACACATATGCGGTCTACATCAGTACGTGCAATAGCAGGTCAAGAGGATACATTCCACATCTTCTCCACACCATGTGTGAAACATAGCCGAGAATTATACCATAATAGATGTTGCATTCATGTACTGGTAGGACACCACCACTTTCACCGAGTAGCCAAGTGTACATATATTACAACAGCACATATCAGCATGACACACACACAACATTATTCCATGTCATGCTCCTAGAAACTGTTACTTGACAGTGCCATGGTGAAGCCAGGGCACTGTAATGGTCAACAGTGAGCACATCATATTTGCCACACACACCTCATGTGTACTGGAAGAGTGCCAGCAATGTGCTCTGTTAGATCTAGGCAGTACACTTATTCATGCATGTGCGAGGTCTGTGGGTTGTAAACATCTCACCCCAGCATGTACTGGCTATTGTGGTACTAAGGCTAATGTCCAGACAGCACACAGCATGCATGGCTTGCAGTTGTTGACATGGGGTATATGTAGGAGCTGTGGCCACACATGGCTGTACATGTCATGAACATATCACCTGTGACTACTCAGGAACATACAGAGCAGAGCTGGATTTCCCTGAGTCTGTCAATACTGGCCTTGTGTAGGTCCCATGGTCCTGTTATTTGAGTATGTTTGTAGCCATTGCATTAGGTGGACATGTCTAAAGACATACATGCCACATGGGGTGTTGTATGATATGATAGGTGTCATGGGTGATGAGTAGAGAGGGAATATTACCTCTGTCAACATAGATATAGAACCTTATGTACTGTTAGCATGCTATCTGCCATGTGCATGTGAGTAATGACTGTAGCCACCTGTATGTAGAAAGGAAAATGAAAGCTATGGTAATGTAATTTATGTTGTATGATTGTGGGATGTACATATCCAGGGCAGGTGCGCTTAGGTCATATCCAACCATGAGGGTGTTGTTTACTGGTGTACAGCAACAGTTGACTGTGTTAATGATGACAACATCTGAGGGACCCTGGTATGTGTACAACTGAGCTGGTTATTGCATTGCATAACACATTATGCAGCTGTGTCTGTACATGGGTACTTTGCACAACTGATGTAAGCCTAGGTACAGTCCACCAATTGAGGGTTATCTGGTGGTCTACCATACTGTGCCATACCACATATGGATGTGTGTTGGTAGTCTGAGAACAAGGTGGTAGATGTATATGAGGATACAACCTAGAATTCAGCATTTGCCACTGTCACCTGTACCTGACTCATCTGTGATGCATTATGTCAGAGTAGTGGTCTTTACATGTAAGTAGCCTTTATGAATATGTGTACACCACCACCTGGAATGGTCCATACCACTGTTATGGCCCACATGTTTGGATCTAATTTATATGGTGGTAGTGCAATTGTGCACTACAGAGCTTTCAGCCAGGTGTTCCTCACTGCACAGATGTCAGTATTCCCCATTGTAGGTTCTACATTGAGCAAATGGATTACTAAAGCCACACATCTAGCAATGTTTAGCATAAGCTTCCAATGCAATTGTCATCTAAGTGTCAGACCGTTACTTCTGTGTGTAGGACATTTGCCTTGGAATGCGGCTTTATGGGTAAATGTGACCTAGGTATTATCCACACACACGTGTAACATGGATGCATGTGCTCTGTGTTGAAGGCTCGTCATTCAGTCATGGCAGCCCAGAATGACAGACACTGAACAACCTCATAATAACAGCAGGACATTGACTCATTGTTTCGGTGTAGCAGTTGCCACCCGTACCATGACATCACTGCTCGTGGCATTAATGTGCTTGGTAGCAAATGCCTCATGTAAGGTGACGGACAGCAGCAGAACTTGTGTATATGACCAATGTGAGATATACTTAGGGTAGCAGTTCTGTTAATAACGACAACCACTAACACAGCCGGAGAGGTCATCTTGACACCTGCACCTCAGTACCATTACACAAGGTCGCTCACACATTATGCTTGCACATGTCACTGTTCCGTGTATAATGCCACTGTCCACAACCTGCTATCAATGTATGCCTTTCAGTGCAGCAAGGTGTGTGACACATGCTGTAGGTAGCATCCACCTGTGCGACCCAGGTAACCTATTGTCTGTCACATCCACACATGTATGAATGTGTATACGTAACATATATATGTTAGTACTTCATGTACATGTATGCATGTTTATCACACAGCACAGACACAGATATATCATTTACGGGCCACATACAGGTAGCAGGTAGTAAACCAGTATGATGTGCATATATACTGACAGGTAAGATGCACCTAGCTGTAAACCTGTGTGTTTACAATAGTAGTCCATTACAATGTGTTCTGTACATGTAAGTGTTTGAGCATGCGCATTGTGGCCTTCAGTGGTTAGAATTGGAGTGCATCCCAAACAGCCCTGTGCTACTTAAGTGTATGAGCGTACTCACTGCCACCTTGTGTAATTTGAGTCAGTGCATCCAACAAACCCTTTGTTACTAAGTGTATGAGCATGCCCAGTATAACCTTGTGTAGTTGTAGTCATAGTGCATCCCAAACGGCCCTGTGCTACTAAGTGTATGAGCATGCCCACTGTAACCCTGTATAGTGATAGAAGTTGTCCATTCTGCAGATGGCCATACTCCAGTTTGGGTTCCTGTTGTGCTACAACTATACCTCTCAGGCTTACTTGCGGATGATGTGTCTTGGTTGTGCATACAGGTTGTAATGGACACCTACTTTAAACACACAGGTCTACAGCTATGCACTTCGTGACTGGCAGTCTCCCTGTTGTTGTCGTCAATTGTAGAAGGGCAGTCTGACGGCCTTGGAATGTGTAATCTTGGTGGTGCATCTCATAACTGCGTAGTACTGTAATAGTGATCTGTAGATAGGCAGGAGTTCTGATCCCACCACTGGCAACTGTGTGCATGTGTTTGTGTGTGTGTCAGTGAACAGCTGAGTGTGTTTGTGTGTGTCTCAGCAAATGCTTGAGTGTGTGTGTGTCAGCAAATGGATGAGTGTGGTTGTCTGGGTGTATTTGTGTCTGCATCCTGTTATGACAGTGGACTTTGCTGCATTCTAAAAAGATAACTCCTTTTGGACTGGCCTTTATCCT